>NC_061112.1:94761742-94773137 GCF_002878395.1 Capsicum annuum | reverse complement strand
TTTTAGAAAAGTGATTTGAACTTTTTACCCTTCATTTAAAGTCTCTACAATAGAAAAAATTATCTTTTTATCTATTTTTCTAATTATTTAATTATTTTTATAATATTTTGATATAACTCCAAATATAAATGGGTATAAATTTCTTCGAATATTTATAGAAGGTAAAGTTTGAACACGAATTATACTTCTTTTTCTAAAAATAAAATTTCAAGTAAGGATAATTTAAAAAGTGTTTGACGGAGTCGTACTCCTTTTTTAAGAAAAGACAAAGTCAACCCCACTTTTTTTTTTTTTGGTCTAGCATAATTTCTTTTGGGAGAAGGATTACAAAGAGAATTATAATTAAATGCTCAACTGCTTAATTTTTGTGCTCAAAGATGTTGATTGATGTTACTTTTTTAAAAAATGATTTAATATTATTTTTGTATATTACATATGTGTTGTATTGTTTTTTCTTTTTATTGTGTATTTGTGTTCATGATTAAAATATAATATTTATTTTAATTGTTACTCAAATTTTATTGCATCATATCATTAAATTTATCAATATATAACAATATCGTTAGATTCATCGCTAAAATGATTATTCTATAGGATCCAAAGGTTGCTTATATTCCTACACATATTTTGGAGAGAGCACATTAAGAGGGCTTGTTCCATATATTTGAATTTACTAACAGAAGTACATATTAATCCTGCATGGGTTATGCAGGTAAATTTTAATTTTTTATTTAAATTTAATTAAGTTGGAATATGATTTAGTTATTTTACGCATCCTTAATTCTGAATATGTATTTATTAAAGATGACATATATATTTTAGATTTCTTCGTACTGAAATTTTTAGAGTTTTTCAAGTTGAATTTTTGTTTTCAAGCAGATGGAGGACATATCTTTTGTAGCATGACCCGTTTGTTACTAGCATCAAGCAACAAAGACATACAAATTTATCAAAAGATAATATTACAGTATTAATTTATTGTGCAAATAATTTTCTCTTTGACATAATTGTGCGATCAGAATAATCGACCTTAGAAGAACAGTTTAAATTCAAGATAGTATATATGCAATAAAATTTTATTTCAAGGTACTAACCATCAACTTGGTTTTATCCCCAAAAAATCTAAATGAATGTTAGAAATATTTCTTTTTGGTCATAATAGAATATAGATTATTATTATTTTTATTATTATTATTATTATTATTATTATTATTAATAATAATAATAATAATAATAATAATAACAATAATAATAAACATAAATTGGATTTGAAAAAGAAATTTAACATGAGCACAAAACTTAATAATAATAATAAGTATGTCATTGCCTGTGAAAACTAAATTATTTTTAAATTTCACTCACTTAATTAACATTGAACATATAAGTACATACGCAAAGCGCGTACTCTAAACTAGTATATATAAAAATAGTATGTGTGTGGGATTACTTTTTTTAAAAAAATTATAATTTTTTACGTGACAATGACATCGCATTGATTTGGCTAGGGGTGTACATAGGTCAGGTTGGTTCGATTTTTCATTAAAATATAACCAAACCAACAATGACGGTTTTCTAAATCTATAAACCAAATCAAACCAATATACAATCGGTTTTTATATTTCGGCTTTAATCGTTTTTTTTTTTTTTTTGATTTTTCGATTTTTTCCTCGGTTTTTTTTACAATTATAATGTGATTGAAGAAAAAATTAAATATTTTCACTAAAAAGATTAAAAAAAAACAATGGTCATAAAGTAGTTCCAATTAAAATTAAGTTGGCAAATTACTAAGACGTTTAAACTACTATCTCTCAAAGTAATATTATGTAAATACTCAGTGGTTCAATTTGTAAGTCACTAGTCACAATAGCTTGTCTGAAAGTTTTCTTCACATAAAATGTGAGTATAAAGAAGAATGAAGAATTGGAGACAACTTATTAAAAATTTATCTCCATAAAATAATTAACTATAACATAATTCCACAAAAAAAAAAAAAAAAAAAAAGAGAAACAAACCTAAATCAAAACTTGACGAATGAGGAGAATGAGAAAAGTTAGATGAGAAAATAATGAGAACTCTCTGAAAATTTGAAAAGTAAAATGTGAAGTGAAGTAATTGAAGAGTTATAGGTTTTTATATTAATATTGGGTTTTGTATTAATCTGTTACTAATGGATAAATACTAGGGAAAAGGACAGTAATAGCACCTAAAACTAAAATAATATCATAAAAATAGCACTCAAAATTAAATACCCTGTAAATAGCCACAAACTAATTCCACTAGCTAACCTTTACTGTCATACGCTTAAACATAATCGAAAATGTCGTTAAAGTAACTTTCTCTTTTTTTCTTTCCTTTTCATTCACAATTTCCTTTCCATTCAAACTCCCAAACCTTCATTCTTTTACCTTTTTTGACACTTCAATTAATCTTTCTTATTCCATAAATTTTGTATAAAATCTCCAAAAATCTGCATTCAATTAGCTTCCTATAATTTTTTTCCATTGTAAATTTGCTCAAAATTGATACAAAATAATGGCTTCAACTTCAGTTTTAGTTTCAATAATGATAAAATACGGAGGTCAGTGGATATCTGATGTTGAATTTAAGTGTATCAATGTGGTATAAAAGAGTATCAACTGAGTATAGGAATTGCATGTGCATGCAAAGAATTCCCTCTCCCTTTTTTTAAAAGTAAATCAATGTAGTATAAAAGTGTATCAATGTGACATAAAAATGTATTAAATAGATATAAAGACTGCATATGCATCCATAGGTTCCCTTTTTTTTTTTTTAAAGTGTATCAATGTGATATAAAAGTGTATCAAACTGGTATAAAAGAGTATCAATTGGGTATAGAGACTGTATGTGCATGCAAAGGTTTCCCTTCTCTCTTTTAAAAAATGTGTATCAATCTGGTATAAAAGAGTATCTATTGGCATATTCTTTTTTCTTTTTTTATCTTTACATGCATCAAAACATCTCTGACTCACTGTGATTGAGTCAGCCTCTAAGAAGAACATCTCTGACTCACCGTGATTGAATCAGCCTCTGAGAAGAACATGGACCAAGACATGGTTTTTCTCTTACCTTGAGACCTCATTATTTTATTTTCTTCTTCTTGAAGTTTAAAGAACTATGACATTGCTTCAAGTACAAACCTTTATGTAATGATTCTGTAAAATAATCATCATTAACAACAAATTTGAGGTCAAAATTGGCCGCTTTACCCGTTAATTTTAACTTTCCTTTATTTCCTATTTTTTCCTTCATGTCCATAGTTTTCAATACTCCAATACAAGAAACAACAAATCAATTTTTGATATTGATCATAAAATACAGTAAATTGATCGATGCATAATAGAGGAGAAAAAAAGAAGACTTGAGAAAGTATATTTAGAAAAGAAAAGTGATTTAAGAGTAACAACTATAAAAAACATTTAATTTTCTTAATTGTGTAAGGAGAGTGGTTTTGGGCCAAGTAGCTAAAAAAAGGAAATAAATTGGGTCGACTGACTCCAATTGTCCATATTTTCATAGTGTGGGGCATTTCTTTTTAAAATGGTCAGTTCATGTCTTTTTCCCTAAATATTACAACTAAAGGCCCAAGAATATATATCTATTTTCTGAATATAAAAAAGTTATAAAAGTAATTAGAAAGTAGATTATAAGTAATATTTTTTTACGTATAAAAAATTAAAATTATATATGTATTATGTCGGTTCGGTTTAGGTTCGGTTTGATTTTATTTTTGCTAATACCAAACCAAACAAAAAATGATCGTTTTTTTTTTTGAACACCAAACCAATCAAACCAAACCATAAGTCGTTTTTTTTCCTCGGTTTGATTTGATTCCTCGGTTCGGTTTGACTTAATGGTTCGGTTTGTACACCCCTAAATTTGGCAATGACATGACGCATGTATAGTACACTCTCAGTTGTGAGACTGGGATTATGATTTTGAGGTTGTATTTAATTCATTTGAAAGTTGTTAAGGAGATAAATAATTATAAGTTAAGTTAGAGTGCTAAAGTAAGTTTGAGCGGATAAGTTCAAGGGAAATGATGTATTTTCTCTAATAAATATGATGTTATAAATTATCTATAGAGAATAAATGAAAGATTAAAATAATCATTATTAATAAATATGATGTTCTAAATTATTGAATAGTTTCAGGTGGATGCGAGTACATTTACTAGTCATATCAATAAATTTAAATATTTTTTTAATATAATATTAATATATTATTGAATATGAATAAATTTTGAGCCAAAATTGCAATAATAAATATATAAATGAATCAAAATTTTAACAAAAAATAAAATCAAACCTTTTCCCAAATTAGAATAGCAAATTTAGACGTTTTTTCCTTAAAAAAAGAATGGGAAAAAAAGAGAGAAGCATGTGGGTTGAGGTAATTAGTTGTGTAATTTTAACAATGGAGCAAATTCTGTGGCCAGTTTCTTATCGTAAAATATGCTGATTGAGAAATGAAAGATTAGTTTCGTGATTGTCGGCGGTGGAGATAGTGGGAAACCAAAAAAAAAAAAAAATAGTTGTGTAATTCTAACGCGTATCCTTGCTGATGTTGGCGAAAAACTTCAACATTGTCCCTCTCCCTTTTATACAACAAAATACAAGAAACAAGCTAATTAGCTAAATAATCCCAAATAAACAAATCCGAAACAGCCTCCGGTTTCAACAATTCTTGGCTTCTCTCTTTTCTCCAACACAATCAATCATTCCTTCTATCGCTTTTCCTCTCTCCATAATTTTGAGGTTCTTTTCTTTATCCCTTTTCTTAATTACTTCTTTGATCTTGTTATCTATCGTAAATGGGTATTATCTGAATTCGTTGATTAACAGATATATCTGCGTTAAGTTATCTTCTTTTGACTCAAGAATAGATTAATCTGAAATTAAAATTACCCGATTCGTGGTTTTGCCTGTTTATCTTATGACTGTGACCATTCAGCTGATCATTTATCTGCGATTCTGTGAATGAACCCCTTGATGCCCATTACGATAATTGGACCAAAAAAACAAAGTAATCTTTTCTCTTATCCATGGAATATGTTGAAAGTTTTATTTATAGTACCTACTTTCTGTAATTCTCCTCTGCCGTTTCAAGTTCTCATTGAATTCATGGTAGTAACTTTTTCTCAGACAGTGTATTTTGTGTTAAGAAATGCGAGATAAGGCTGTGTACTACAGACCCTTGTGGTTCGGCCCTTCCCCGTACCCCGTGCATAGCGGGAGCTTTAGTGTACTGGGCAGCCCTTTTAGTGTATTGTGTTAAGAAATTCATTATCTAGAACCCACTTTATGCGTTGAAGTTATGTCCTTTGACTCGAGAATGGATTAATCTGCAATTGAAACTACCCAATTCTTGGTTTTTCCCGTTTGCTTTATGATTGTGACAATTGAGCTTTTTTGAGCTGATCATTTATGGTGGCTTTACTATGATTGTGTGAATGAACCCCTTGATGCCCAGTTGCCCATTAAGACAATAGGAGGAAAAACAGTAATGTTTTCTCTAATTCATGGAAATTTATGAAGATTTATTTATAGTATTACTTTCTGTAATTCTCCTTTAGTGTTTGTTGTTTTAAGTTCTGATTGAATTCATGGCAGAAGCTCAGATACAGGTTCAGCCGAACCCAGTAGCTTTTGCTCAAACAGTGTATTGTATTAAAAAAAGCAAGGTAAGGTTGCGTACTAAAAACCCTTGTGGTCCGGCCATTCCACGGACCCCGCTATAGCGGGAGTTTTAGTGCACCGTGCTGCCTTTTTAGCGTATTGTGTTAAGAAATTCATTATTTAGAACCTATTTATGCTCCGCGCCAATTAGGTGCTATGCAGTGGCATGATTCTCAGAGGAAGTAAATTTTTTCGTGGAGTTTCACAATTGCATAAAAAGATATCACTTTTAACTACTGTATTGGGCACTCTAAATTTTGGAAATAAAAGGGTCCAAGTGGAGTTGAATGAATATTGAGTATCCATATAGCCCACAAGAATTGTTTGGAGTTAGGTGTATTTCTTCAGGAGCTGCAAGCTTGGAAGTATGGTGTCACTTCTAAAATATACCATCCGTTTTGTATATATCTTAGTTCTGATAGTTTAGTTGTCTTCACTCTTACAGGTGTCGAACATCATACTCTTTTTTCTTAAGGCTTTGATCAGAAAGGGCATTCACTCATTCGGGGTTTCCTGAAAAGAGCGGGTGCCCAGTTGGCTCGCTTCTTCATTTGATTGCTGAGGCCTTTTCTCAGTTCTATTTAGTTACCCCAAGTTCTGATCACCACAACTTTTGCTTCCACAATCAGGAAATAGAGACAATTGGGGATCGTCAATGACACTTGAAACGGTTTTTGAGTTACCATCATAGGTTGGAGATATAATGGGTGCAGTTTGTTGTTGCTTGCGAGACGAATGTGAAGATTTTGCCAACCCAAACAGCTCAATGCATAGGAACTGTATATGCCTTCAGACTCTTGTTCAGAATTTCTTGCATGTGGTATGCTTTTCAATGACATTGTTGTATAATCATCTTATGATTCCTTTTATTGAACGCACTACTGCTTCTTACACAGTCATAAATGAGTGGATACGTTTGTAGTGATTTTTTCTCTGAATCATTAACTAACATTTCCACCTGAAGCAATTAGGGAGTTTCAAGCTGAACTTGTTATCGTAGCTTTGCCAAGGGACAATGTTCAGCTGTAAGTGGCACTTGGTTTATGAACCGATAGCATCATTAGTTTGGTGGTTGAAATTGATAATACTTGTATATTTTGAACAGTGAGACTCAAACACATTTGCTTCTTAGATTCCATTTAGATAGGAATGCTGATATTTGCAGCAAGTAGTAAGTTAATTTTGCCATTGCTTGGTACTAAGTTGGAGCAGTATTGGGTGTTTCTTTTGCTATATTTTGCTTGAAAGGTTGGTCTAAATCACTTAGGACATGCTGTGTTTTCTAAAGAAGTTGAAACGAGAAAAGGGACTGATTTCAGGCTCTGGAGAAAATCCAACATTTAGATTCCATATGCTAACAGATTCTGTCCATGGGATTCCTCCTTTGAATTGCAAATAGGTTTTCTCTGCCCTCTATCAGATGATGAAACGACTTTACTATTTCAATAAGGCTCACCATCCACAGCTCTCACTGATGGAAAATAAGGAACTAAATATTAAATCTTTTGAGTGTCTCCGGGTAGCTGAACTTATCTGCATAATCTGTTTAGGTCTATTTATCACATAATGTTATCTTTGAGTATAGTCTTGTATTTAGATCGTCATCAGCTTCATATCAAGACTTTTTTCATTCACTGAATAGGTCTTGATGATAACGACTCTCTTTTATCTGCCATAGAATTTACAGATCTTCATTTTTTTATCTTGCAGTATGCATCACTTTTCCCGAGAGGAGGAAGACATGTCGTTCCTTCATCTGATCAAGGTGCAGCATCTTTGAGTTCTACAGCATCTAATAATGACTCACTATCTGACATGTACCGCTCTCCTCCTAGACCACTGCCTTATGATGCTGATCCAAGATATTTCCGCTTGCAACAAGATGGACAAATCCCAAGAATGGAGAAAGGCTCAAGCCACTCACATGAGGAAACTGAACCACTACAAAGAAGTTTTGATGACCCTGAATCATTAAGTGATGTAAAAAAATGGAGTCAGCCTACATTTGAAGAAGGATCAAAAGAATACAACAAATCTTCTGTGGAATTCTCAACCGCTAAAATGGCTTCTGGAGATGCTCATATCTATTATTATTCAGAAGATGAAGATGTCTGCCCAACATGTCTTGAAGGTAATTTTTTTTATAGCTTTATGTTCTACTTCATTGGATATAACAAAGTAGTTATGCATGCCTTCTGTAGAGAGTCTTCTAAAAAGTTTCTTATATTCCCCTTGTCCCACCCTTTGCTAGCATAAATTGGACATTATTTTATCTAGTGGACGAAGGGAGACTTGGAGTAACCGGTAAAGTTGTTGCCATGTAACCAGGAGGTCACAGGTTCAAGTCTTGGACACAACCTATGGCAGAAATGCAATGCAAAGTAAGGCTGCGTAGTTAGGCCCTTCCTTGGACCTTGCGCATAGCGGGGGCTTTAGTGCACTGGGCTGACCTTTTTGGTCAATTAAGGACATGTACGATGGAGCTAAGATGCGTGTAATAACTGTGGGAGGAGACTCGATGCAATTTCCTGTATTGATGGGGTTGCACCTAGGTTTGTCCCTTAGCCCCTTTTTATTTGCATTATGATGGATGTTTCGACACGGTAAGTTCAAGGTGAGGTGCCTTGGTGTATGTTATTTGCGGATTACGTCGTTTTGATTGACAAGACTCGCGGAGGAGTTAATGCTAAGTTGGAGGTTTGGGGCGAACCCTGGATTCTAAAGGATTTAGGTTGGGCAGGACCATGACGAAATATAAATATTTGGAGTGTAATTTCAGTGACAGGGAACATGAGATGGACGCGGTAGTGAAGCTCGACCCCCAGGACATTCCAAAGAGAGATAGTTTCAAGTATCTTGGGTCCATAATACAGAAAAATGGTGAGATTGATGAGGATGTCACCCATCGTATTGGCGCGGGGCGGGTGAAATTGTGGCTCGCACCCAGAGTCTTGTGTGATAAGAAAGTGCCTCTCGACTTAAAGGAAAGTTCTATAGAGTGGCGTTTAGTCCAACAATGTTGTATGGGGGGAGTGTTGGCCAGTTAAGAACTCCCACGTTCAAAAGATGAAGGTGGCAGAGATGAGGATGTTGCGATGAATGTGTGAGTTTACTAGGATGGATAAGATCAGAAATGGGGTTATACGTGACAAAGTGAGAGTGACTTCGGTAGAAGACAATGCGTGAAGCAAGGTTGAGATGGTTTGGACATGTGATTAGGAGAGAGCACGGATGCCCAGTGCAGAGGTGCGAGAGGTTGGCTATGGATGAATTCAAGCGAGGTAGAGGTAGACCGAAGAAATATTGGATGGAGGTACTTAAACATGATATGGAACAATTACAGCATACCGAGGATATGACTCTAGATAAGGGGTGGGGAGGACATGTATTAAGGTAGAAGGTTTGTTGGATGAGCTAGTAGTTGTAGCGTTTCTTGGGTAGTATTTTGTTCTTGGAGTTATGGGGTGTTGTTTGTGGTTTCGGGTTGATTGTTGGTGGTATTATTTGGTGATAATTTTGTTTCTGCTACTTTTTGTTGTTTTGTTACTGTCTGTTGGTTTTGTTACGACCTTGTGTTTCTTGTTCTTATATTATGCCTTTTCCTATGTTGTTTGGTCTTGAGCCGGGGTATCGGAAACAACCTCTTTACCTTATCTCTGAGGTAGTGGTATGGACTGCGTACATTCTACCCTCCCCAGACCTTACTATGTGGGAATATACTGGGTAAGCCCGGCAACGGAACAACCGGATCCAGTACCGGAAAGAATGTCCGGTGTATTATACCGGAACCAGTACAACTGGAACTGGTACCACCGAAAAATATGGTCCTTCCACCCCAGTCCGGTTGTCACCGGTGCGGTACCGTGTCGGACCGGTACGGAAACCGGAGTTCCGGCGTTTTACTGTTTGCATCTCACTGTTTGTTTAATTTTTTATTAATGTTATGACTTTTATAATAAAAGAATGTATGTATAGTTATAACATTTACTTTTTAACTTTAAAAAAATTAAAAGTATATAATTATTTTAATACTTTAAATTATTTTATTAATATAATTATAAAGTTATGCTAAAAAAGTTATCATCAACTTGATATATAATTTTTAAAATAGTTATAAGTTTAACTCATAACATTAACTTTTTATTACATAACCTTAGAAAAATTTATATTTATTCAAATTTAATACATTACGTTGTACATTTATTATAAATATTAAAAGAGAATCTAATCTACGCAGCCACCTTCCAGGAAGGGTTCTGTTTGAATTGGATCTGTACTCTAGAATCTTAATATCTATAATGTCCATAATATTCTATACGTAAGTTATCTATTTCTATATTTTCTGGAATTGGTCTTTTTCCTTATTCTTCCATTGCTTCCATTCCATCATCATTATTCTTCTAAAATATTTCTTCTATTTCGTCTTCAATCTGGGGCGGTAATTTTGGGAGCCCAAAATTTCTTCTTTCGGCATTGATCCAATCTCTAAATAATACCGAAATGTCCAAACTATCCTTCGCCAACGAATATCGATGATCTTCAATCATAAATCTTCCTGCACTAAAAGCTTGCTCCGATGTGACTGAAGAAGCTTGACTTGCTAGCAAATCTCGAACCACCCTTGATAGTTTTGGAAATTGTCTGGTACGGGTCTTCCACCATCCTAAAAGTTGTCCATTTGCATCTCTAATATATTCTCGATCCTGAGAAATATATAAATCAAAATCATTACTGCTACAACATTGAAGACCAAGTTCTTCACCCATCTCATCATCTAAATCATCATATCTATGTCTAAAAGTAGGCGGTTCGACTGGCGCAATATTATGTTCCATAACTTGATACATGTTATATAAACTCTTGGCTTTAGGTACTATGCTAGCACAACACGTTTCAACCGATGGCCTTTCATGAGGTTCAATTTCTTAATTGGTGTAAATTTTTTGAACCATCATAATTACACCATGTTCTTTGTAAAATGGGTTGAATAAAGTAGCTGTCAAATAAATTTGTGGAATCAGAAAAAAATATTTTTTAAATTTGTCAACCATAGCGTCAATTGCCTCTTTGTAAGGACAAATTTTTTTATAATTAGCAAGTACTTTAGAAATAGCAGTAATATTTACTAAAACGAAAGAAATAGTTGGAGTATATTGTGCAGATACTGTGTTCGTAGCTTGATAAAAAGTTTTCAAAAATTTACAAAGTTCTTCTACTTCAATCCAATCATCAGAACCTAGCCTTAAATAATTAGTCGTATTAAGCGAATTATAAACTAATTGTATAGGTTCACGATACACACTAGTAACTTCAAGCATTTGATACAAAGAATTCCATCTAGTAAGAATTTCTCTTGGAACTTTTCTATATGGAAGGTCACATTTTTTACTTTGATATTTAAAATCATCTATTATAGCCTTTTTTTTATTTTTAAAAATAAAACTACATGCAATGCGAACCTTATAACAACCATCTCCAAATAACTCAACACCATCATGTACTATCAAATTTAAAATATGTGCAGTACATCTAACATGAAAATAATCATTATCCATGAGACAGTCTAGTATTTAAAAAATCAATGGCTTTCAAATTATTAGAAGCATTATCTAATGTACATGTCATAGTTTTATCAATAAGTCTAAAATATTTTAAGCATTCCGCTATTGTAAAAGATATATATTTACCGGTTTTAGTTT
>NC_061112.1:94744283-94758742 GCF_002878395.1 Capsicum annuum | reverse complement strand
GTGAGAGTGAAAAGAGCCGAGCTGCAGTCAAGTATAGAAGGTTTGGTATAAAATACCAATTGTAGTGTGAGAAGTAAAGTATTCATAACTTGTATCTCTAGGCGGTCAGAAGCAAGTCAAAAACATTAGATGAATAATAGAATAAATTCTGAGGAAGTGTGGAGAATCTATTGTAAAAACTGGGTGGTAGAAAGATAGAATCTGAACATTAACAATTACATTGCATGTGCATTTTTATTTGAACTCTTGTCCTATTCTTAAGGGGCTCCATACAGCCATGCCAGTAGATTGGCTAACAACCTGCCAGGGTCTTTAAGTGCTGGCGGTTATGGTGAAGTGGCTTGCGATGCACTTAACATGTGGAAGCCCATAATGTGTGGCTAACTTGAGGAAGTTTAAGTTTTGGGAATTGGTCTCTAAAGAAAATTGATCAGACCAGTGGAGAATGATGCCAATAGCCAGAGCAACAAGAAGTATAATAATGATTAACAAGGCAGTATTTTAGGTTTGGTAAGCATTTGGAGATAATACGACTTTAGAAGGAGATTATTGAAGGGGATAGGTCACGTGCAACTTTCTTTGGAGAAGTTGTTTGATCAAAAGTTCAGTGTGAAATAAAGGATCTATTCTTTATATTGAGTAAGGGAATTGTCTTTAGTAAGCATCAAGAAGATGCAGAACAAACGCTACATTACAGCTTGATGGTGTCTGCTCATATACAAAACCAATCTATAGCTAAGGAATCCAAATAATTTCACAGTCGATACATTGGCCTAATTGAGCCAACTAAATAAATTCGGTAAGCATTTGGTTTTAAGTATATGACAAGGAGTTGAGATCCCATTAAAACATGTACTAATTTTTTCATTCCAGATGCACCAAAAAATAGAAGCACTCACCATTAACAAAACTTTTTAATGGTTGTTCCAACTCTCCGTGGACATCAACTTTCATATATTTCAAACGATAGAGAAAAACATACTCCAAATATCAGTTGCTACTCTACAATGTAGAAAAAGATGCTTAGCTCTTTCTGACTCCAGCTGGAAAATGTAAGACCTATTCACTATTTGTATCTCCTTCTATTGAGGTAGTCCTGGGTGAGGCATGCTCCATATAGGGCTATTCAGCTGCAATAGACAGCTTAGTGTAGGTAGTTTGACTCTCCAAATCAATATCCAGGGCGACTTGTGTACTAATTCCTTATTGGAGCATTAATATGAATATGCTTCCTTCACACAAAATGCCTGATTCTTAAAATTCCCCCATACCCCTACTTATCCTGTCTCTGAGGATTGATACCTGCTGTTTGGCACACAGTTCCATTGATGCATTCAACTAACAGTCTTGAAAATTTCCCCTGAACTGAAAGTTCCTTGAGTTATTCTCCCAACATGAGATGCCAGTTGATAGAGAAGCGGAAGTTCACTTTCCGGCGTCACTGATGCTAACTACTTGTCCTTCCAAAATTTTATTTGAGCTCCATTCTCTACCTTGAGTTTTGAGTTAAGTTGGTACTCATCCCACAATTTTGAAATATGTTTCCAAGGACCTCTGCCATAGGATAGACTGCTCTGCTTTGTGTACTAATTGTTAACTCTCTATATTTTTCTTTAACCACAGCTTTCCACAACCCTAGATTTTCCATGTTGTACTTAAAATGCCATTTCATTAGCATACTTTTGCCATGTAGTGCCAGATCTGTACTCATACCCAGACCTCCCCAGTCCTTTGGAAGGAGGATGGCTCTTGGCCATTTGATCAGATGAAATTTGTGAGTATGGCCATTTCCTTCCCAAAGAAATTCACATCTTAGCTGATCCAACTTCTTCTGTACTTTGATTGGTATCCAAAAAAAAAAAAAGAACATCTGTCCAACACACCATTTGTGAGTCTTAATCTGCGCCCAAAAGATAGGTACTGTATTTTTCAACATGTCGGCTTTTCTTAAACTTCTCAATAATCCTATTCCAGATTTCCTGTGACTTGTATTTTGCCAGTCGCAGCCCTGGTATGTTTGCTGGGAAAGAGCCCAGATTGCAGCACAATATCTGAGATAGATCATCCACATTAGCTGAGTATATGGTGCCTTTTAACATGTTCATAATTAGTTTTGATAGGGCTTCAATGTCCGAGTATATGGTGCCTTTTAACATGTTCATAATTAGTTTTGATAGGGCTTCAATGATAGACAGTGTGAGGTCAGTGGCGAACCCAGAATTTAAGGATAGTGGATGCTTAAAAAATTTAAAAACTGAAAAAAGTAAAAAATAACCTCAATGAGGTTCGAACCCGGGACCTCCTTCCAATTAAGGACCTTAAAATCAACTTAAATGCCAATGCACTCAACCAACTTTTGTTTTAGTGGGTGCTTTTATATGTTTTATACCTATTTTCACATATTTTTTATGTAATTATACCTATTACGCGTCGAGTTTAGTGGGTGCACCTGCACCCCAAAATACTAGGTAGGTCCGCCCCTGTGTGAGATTCAAGTACATTACTTGTAATGTTTCAGCTCTACCCCATATGAGAATGTCATTTTCGTAAAGCAGATAAGAAACTATGAATTCCCAGCATCATTTCCAACCTTAAAGCTTCAAACGAATATAGTTAATTGGCTTTCTCAATATTTTTCCAAGTCCTCCATAGCTAAAATAAATAGGAATAGAGAGAAGGGACCAGCTCAGTATGCAGAATCATGATTCTGATATTTGGTGATGGAAGTTGATTTGGAAGACCAGGCTCCCAACTAAGGTTATGTGCTTCAACTGGTCTAGGAAATTCAGGAGATTGTATTGATTGGGATACACGTAGTGTGTTGCCGTTATTATTTTGGCGATGCGATTAATGATTTGGTGGAAATAATATGCCTTTCGTCTTTCATGAGCTTTCACGTTTGCTTTACCTTTCAATAAAAAATGTTAGCTGTAGATGAGGTTATCGGAGGAGGATTGCATTCAAATATTCCTGTTTTTCTCTTTGACAATATAACATACTAATTCAAGCTCTCCGAAGATCCTTCAGTTTTGTAGTAGTTATATCTGTAAGAGCTACGTGTTTTCCAACGGATGTAAAACAGATGTTTCAAAGTGCCATTAAACTTAATCAAGTAGATAAATACATGTATAAAAACATTGTTTCGGAAAGCATTTTTCTAAAATTTCAAGTTGGCCTTTTTATTTATTTTTTATTTTTATTTCTAGGTGATGGCATTTGATGAGTCAACCTGATCTTTGCTCATGAAGATACAGTCCCGGAGGGTTGAAACCAGCAGTATTAAGGGATTATAAAACCAGAACAGATGAATTTGAAGTCTGTGTGAATACCATTTTGCCAAGTATATTATATGTTGTGTACAGTAAATACGAAATAAGTATTTTGTTGAACATATCCCTGTAATGCTTGAGTTTCCTTATTGTTATGGTTTTCAAACTTTGGTGGATTTTCGAGCTACAGTCGTCACTGCTGTTCACAGGTACATAGTTTAATTTAAGAGTGTCTTTACCTTATTATAATATCGGTTTGGTGAAACGTTTCTTCATCATGTAGCCAACATTTCTTTCTCAAAAATAAAATCTACTAGAGCAGAATATAGATAATAGAATTACTGTTTTCTACTACAATCTCGCCGCTTTATCTGAGGTAGGGTAAGGTTCGTACACCCACCTCCCCTTCGTGGGATCACGCTATGTTGTTCGCTGAGTAGCTGTGAATCTTTCGACTCCAATTAATGTGACATTAAGGATCAATTATTATTGTTTTAGATTGGTTGTTTTCGATTACGTAAATCAACAGTTCAAATCGCGCTCAAAAAGAACTTGTCGTGGGAGCGGCCAAAAAGAAGAGACTCCTTTAACAACAAAGAAAGAAGTATCAAGTTGAAACAGTTATAGACATCAGTTCTATATGTTCTGGCTGCTGGGAGCTTTCAATATTCTTATGATTCTGTAAGGAATTGAATTTCAAACTGAAGGGAAACAAGTAGTACATAAACTAAGGTGACTGGGGGAATGCCTGTCAAATTATCCTTAGTACTACTACATATTTATACACCTTTCGGAAGATATTTTCACTAACCATCGAACCTTGAAAACATGTTCTGGGAAAAATATTTTCAATCGTAGCAAACATAAACTAAGGTGACAGTTCTAATAATAGATCATAACAACTACTAAGGTTGTTCCTTAGCTCATCATCTGCTCCATTGAGCAAGTGGGTGTAGATTAATTACAGATTGATTACAATTAGTACAATAAAGCCGTACAACTATCCAGTTTATTGCAGGAGATTAACTGTTCACACTTTGTTGTGGACATGATGGGGCATCCATGGAGGCATCAAGGTATTAGAACCATGACGATTTTGACCTTCATCCATTGCTTGAAAGGGACCTCTGAGATTCAGAATTTGGAGCATATATAATTTATTAGCTCAAAATAATCAACGAAATACAACATAAATACTGAAGATATGTATATATAAGCCAATATTTGAATATTAAGACGTGTATTAAGATTGATACATCTGAATCTTAATGCATATTAAAATATTAAAATGTTGTATGATTCGAAAACTAATTAAAAATTAAGGTTATTTGTTTTCTCAACATCAGAATATATAATTTCATCTCTTTTTTTTTTTTTTTTCAATAATAAATATAAAATTCAGAGTAGGTACCCGATTGTTAGATTAGGGAGTTGACTAGGAGATTGTAGCAGGAAAGTCATGGTAGAGCTTTGGCCTGGATTAATTTGTCCCCACTGCGGCGTTTCCACGGTTTGCTTTTCTTTAATCTGTTTAATTTACAGTAAGTATGTTTAGAACAAATTAAAAGGAAATTTGTATATTTAAAGAAATACAGCTCGTAGTACATATATATATACCTTCTTGGAAATTAAGTTGTTTCGCTCTTGCAGTTCTTTTTCCTGCGATTAATTAATCAAGTACCAGTAATCAGATATATTAAGCACGTGTTGCAAGCTTAATAACCTGATCGTCTGAAGATAATTAAGCACTTAAAATATTGACTGGTCATATGATATTTTCTATTAATTATTTCCTTTCTATTGAGTCCCTTAAATGGTCACATAACTTTACCTACTATTAAAGTCACAAAACTATTATGTTGTCACATTAAACTTACTGAACATATTATTACCCTATATAGTGGTTAAATTAAACGTACGACTATCTGGCAATCAAGTTAAAAATAATTGAGTTACGCGTGAATTGTTCAGAAAATACAAACGACCAGAACGTCAATTTTGACTCAATTTTCTTTCTTTTTTTTTCTTTTCTAAATCACTGTGTAAAATTTTGACTACATATAATTAATAAAACAAAAGAAAATCAAAAGGACTTTTAGATACAACAAAGTAAGATGACATTTGAGTCATTTGTATGCTTTGAGAAATTCACTCATAGTAGCTATAATTAAGTTGAGAAAGATTTTTACCTTCTTCTGCAGCTGGGAAATGGACTCAAGCATCAGTTGGTTCTGCAAGTGACAGATTTGTTAAGCATTTTTTTCTTTTTTTAGGTAAAGACAAGATTATATTAATAATAACTATCAGAGTTGCAATAAAACGCAGTAGCATGATTCTGAACAATCTTTATCGAAAAAATTATACTATACATGGGGATCAAAATTTAATTTCTATATTTATATATAAAATCTTGAACATCCCTACCGAATTTCTGAATTTCTCACTGGATCGATCACTTGTCTTATTTTTCAGATTACTAATTTTACTTATTAAAAGGCAGTTCAGTGCACTAAAACTCCCGCTATACACAAAGTCCGGGAAAAGACCTGACCACATGTGTCTATTGTACACTACCTTACCTTGCATTTCTACCGGATTACTAATTTCACTTATTAATTATTTGCGTTACTTAACAATGTCAAGGTAGTAACATAATATAAATACAATTACACTATCAATTTATAGAAATTAAACTCAACAATATATACCCAATGTATTTCAACACACAATGGAGTCTGCAAAAGGTAAGAGTGTGGGCAATCCATATCACATTATTTGTAAAGTAAGGTAGAGAGTTTATTTCCGGTAGACCCCTAATAGAAGTTAAACTCTAAATTGAGAATAATACTGACCTTCCTGGTTCGTATTCGCTTGAGAGCTGTATCAAGTTGTTGCTCTAAACACTGAAACTCACGCAGATTGAAGGCATCCAGTTCCTCTCCCATAAAATGTCTACATCCATATTTGCATTCAGTTTAATTTAGAGACAAGTTAATTAGACCTTTAATTTTGTTTTCAAGAAATATAAACCAAAGAATATACACGGTTTAGTATGAATAATTTTTACACTAACAAATTTTTTTACCTATTCAAGGTTTCAATTCCACATTTTAGGGAAGGGGAATGTACAATTTGTTTTGATGACATGATAATACAAAAATTATTTAGACTGGAAGAGTACAAATCATAAGCTCTTGTTTTATTAGTAGCTCATAAAATCCAACTATTTCTTATTCAAAAATAGCCTATAATCGGAAGAATAAATACCTCTACTTCCATTGCAATAATAAACTCTTGAGTTTTAATTTGTTTGACATAATTTGACTAGACATAGAATTTAGGATAGACAGAAAGACACTTAAAATTTATGGTCCTAAATACGTCATAATATTTTTGTTTCTATGAAACTTTTGAAAATTGTGATTTTAATTAAACATGTTTTTGTTTCTATGAAACTTTTGAAAATTGTGATCTTCATTAAACATGTCACAGTATATATATTGGTGACAATTCGATACTGAAATATGCCACTAATCTTTTTGGAACAAATTAAACTTATAAAGAAATAGTGTCAAATAAAGTGAAACGGGCGGCAGATTCACCTAATGCTTGAGATAAAGTGCAGTACCTACCTTATATTTCTTTGGAGAAGTTCAACCCTTGCCATGAGCTTTGGGCACTCGAGCGTCCAGTTTTCCTACAACAATCCATGAAATCATGCAAAAGGAAAACAAAAAAAGTACACAAGAATATATACAAATATTTTTCTCAAACTATAGCAAATTTCGTCACTTCGCTGCTTTAGTTTCTTTCTATAATACTCTTTAGTTTTTTCTGAATTAATTGTATAAACCCATTTGAAACGATAGGGTGTTAGATAGATTCATATTGTGTATTAAGATATGTCAAATTCAAATATAGATGTAATTATAGGGAGACATTTAATTAACATTAATTACCTTCATGATCATTAATTAGATATAGCGTTCTACCTTTAATTTCACCCTCGTGAATGTGGATCCTTTATCTCTAGCAAATTCAATTAATTATACATCAATTCAAAGTAAGTTGGGATTTGATTTTATGATTCACGTACCTAATATCTATTCACAAGATTAATCATCATATTTGAACTGTTATTTTTTTTTTGTTTTTGGTCGAACAATCCATCTTATTCCACATAAAACCAAGTCTCAATTACAACTCTGCTTGCAGCTATTTGCAACTTCACTACCAAGCCCGAAATTAAACAAATTATATTTAGAAAAAATAAAAGCAAATGAAGAATCGATCTCTATTAAACAAAATTATATTTAGATGGTTTAATGAGTGGTGATGCCTCTTTCTCTTAATACATGAATGAAAAATGAAAAGGATGAAAAATTATAATCGTAGAAATATCATAAGAGAAATGAAGGATTTAAATTTCTGAAATACCTTATAAGTTTCAGTGTCATTTCCATTCAACTTCCTCTCCGCATATGAGTAATTTTCGTATCTTTCCAGGATACTTTCCATGCTATACAAAATTACAAACGGAAAAATTAATTTAAAATGTGAACTTATTCATTATTCAAAATCTAAGAAAAAGGATAATAATTATTTGCAATATATAGTGAGTGATTAATAGTAGGCACTAACCTGGATTGAGTGGAATACTCAAAGAGCTTTCCATTTGGGGAGAAGACAATCAATGCTACTTCAGCATCACACAACACAGAGATCTCATTTGTCTTCTTCAACAAACCTGACCTTCTCTTTGAAAAAGTCACTTGCCTGCTTATTTTGTTCTCTATCCGCTTCAACTCAACCCTACCCCTCCCCATCTCGTAGAGGCGGATCTAGAGCAAGTTCTATACGTCACTCCAGTGCGAACAACCTATATAAATATAT
The DNA here is from genome assembly GCF_002878395.1 of Capsicum annuum. Classification (NCBI taxonomy): domain Eukaryota; kingdom Viridiplantae; phylum Streptophyta; class Magnoliopsida; order Solanales; family Solanaceae; genus Capsicum; species Capsicum annuum. The sequence goes on along the minus strand of NC_061112.1, from coordinate 94,750,580 downwards.
TAGCATACTCAACAAATCTAACAAAGAAACTCAAAATACAAGAACATCATAACTAAATTAATAACCTAGAGAAATCTTTTGGACTGTAGATCCAGCAATCTATATATAAATATATAGAAAATATTTATACAATGATAATCGTTTTGACAAAAGTATAGATGGAGATACTTGAAAACTCACCGTGTCTAAATTTTGAATCTTCGTATGCTACGTAGGGGCGCAACAAAAGAGTAAAGAAGAAACCCTAATTCCTAAAGAATTAATAAAAGTGCAAAGGAAATGAAGGTTTTCTATACGTATAGTAAGTTAATTATTCATGGTGGCAAGTGTGTGTATATATAGAGAGAGAAGACGCATATACTATTGTTTTAGGTGCTTTAACTAGGTATTGGCGAAAGTGGCATATTGGAAAAGTTAAGACGGAGAGTGTTATTTGGAGGGACATTGTGCTGTCGTGTAGTTATTGGAGAGGACACTGTGAATTGACTGTAATTGTTAGTGTCTGATCACTAAGAACCACACGATTAGTTTTACAACAAACGTAAGTACAATTGAAGGTAAAAAGATTCACTGTTACTACAACTTAAGTACACTGCAATTACCAATTTTGCTATGATCAATCTTACTTTCTTTCACTGCAATTACCTAGCTAGTTAGCTATGATCAATCTAGTCTTCACTGCAATTAACTAGCTATCGTGTTGTAATCTTGCGTGGACAGCGCATGAGTCGTCCGCTTTTAGTCCGAGGGACAAAACATTAGTCCAGACAAAAAGTTATCTCAAAATTATAGTGTTAAAATTATAATTGCTGACTAATTTATATATCTTCACTTTCCAGTGAGATCAATTTAGTATTTGACATACATATTTTTGGTCAGATTTTGAAATTTTAGTTTCACATATTTTCTTTGCTATAAAATTTGATTAGCCTCTAAAAGAAACATTTTTAAGTTCTTAAAAAATTGACTCAAGCCAATTTTGGAGTGTTGAAACTTTCACTCGCAAATTTAAACTTTTTCTAATAAAATATATATTCAAACACAATTTTAAATCACAACTTCAACATTTATGATCAAACAAAAACAAAATAACACCAAATTTGACATACAAATAATTTTTTTTGGAATTGTCTATACTCTAACCAAACAAAATATTTTGAACTTAATTTTGAAATGTTTTACCTCATCTCATCATGAACTAAACTGCCTATTATATAGAAATGTCTCACTAAAAGCCGAAATTAGTTTTAGACAAACGTAGTACAACCGAACATATTCATGGGAGCACTTTTACTACAATTCAACTAGGAGTACCAAGCCCCATGCCACACCCACAGTACTGCAATTAATCTTCGTCATTTAGTCCAAGGACAAAACATTGAGAGCAACCAGCTGCCACAGGTTGTGCATATAAATAATAAATATTCCTGCTATTACATCGTATGGTTCTCATTGTCTATTTTTTTAATTTTTTTTTTTGGTTTTCCATTCAAACATATTGGATATATATTCATATTGGAGTACTCCAATTAATTGTGCATTGCGCAAGCTAGGCTCATGTTTAGACACTTCCATCGGGATCTTTTTCATTTCCTGGGCTCAAATTCAAAACCTATAATTAAAGATGAGGGATCTCAAGCATTTCACCACAATCTTAATCTAAAATGATACACCTCCATTTTATTTTATCGTTTATTTATTTTTTATTCTAAAAATAGATTTTCATTTTTAATTGTCTATTTAAGTCAATTAAGAAATGTTTATTATTTTCTTTCAATATTACCATATCATTAAATTAATAATAAAATACTCCTTGTTTCACTTTTACATTTTATAAGGGACTTTGCAGTCACTTTTAAGTAATACCTATGATTATTAGCATTTTTGAAAACCTTCAGAAATGAATAGTTAATGTTGGGGAAAACTATGAAAAAAAATTATTTCTGTCATGATATGTTAAAATAGACCACTGAAAGTGAAGGGAGGGAGTAATAGTAAAATTAAAATTAAAATTTCTAAAGCATAGATAATGGGGGAAATTATATTTAATAATAAGCCCTAATAAGTACTTCTTTCGTCTCAATTTACATTGTATCTCTTAAATTTTGAAAGTCAAATGAGTTTTTCTTGGACCGCAATCTTCTCAAATGTCTTTCAAGTATTTTAAATATTAATTATTATGATTTTTAATACTTTTTACTAATTTAATTTTCGAACATGTAAATCTTATTTCAAAAACTTAAATAGATTCCGAGAGCTGCACAAATAAATGTTACGTTTTTTCTTTTTCAATAAAAGTGGTCATCTTGAGTACGAGAAACACGTTGTTTCCTTGTAAAGATACTTCACGCCACTATAAAAACAAAATGTGTTTAGAATCATACATAGCTAGGCCGGGACCATGACATGCAAGAGGCACGTTAGACTAAAATACACATATAGTACATTAACGTATGGTTTCAATTTCCTTAAAATTTTCCACCTAACAGGCTTTAAGGTTGGGACCATGCAACTCGTACAATTTAAAGTAGTTAAAGTGATGGTAAAATGATAATCTGAGTAATAAAAAGAACAACACATTACTAGTTTAATCCATTTTATTTTGTTGTTAGTACTTAGTAATGCTACATACTAATAATTAAGAAAAGACATTACTCCGTAATTTCTGTAAAACATTCAAATTTAGGATCCCCATCTTATCTTGTTAGGCGTGATTAGTTAATTAGGAAAACAATATTTAACGACCTTTATTGTTTCATAATAGTGAAATATGCAAGTCATTTTAATCAAATAATATTATTCCTGGCAGATAGTGGTGCCGATACTTTCATGATAGTACAAATGTAGGAGAAAACAAAAGGACTACTACTCTATTGATTAACTTATGCAATTCTGGTATTATATATTGTTAATTGACTTTTAGTTTAAATAACAAAAAAAATATATTTACTACCCTAGTCCCTAAAAGTAAATTACTTTAACTGTATCTGTTCGAGATTATGGTTTAAATTTACTTGAGATTAAATTATGTAAATGGATTTTGGACGGGGTGGGGATCGTATCGTTAAAGAAGAGAAGTAATAACCAAATTAATTGGAGATTATACTTTTCAGAGCAATATATAAAAGGGCAAGATTACGATTAAGAATGAAATTGTTTCTTAAATGTTGTAATTTTTATTTCTCAACATGATTAATTACTTCAGGAAAGCTCAATGTTACCAGCAATGAAATTAAAGGAATATCGAAAGATGAAGATATAAGGAAAAAAGGTCAAATTTGCTCCTACTCACGAAATTGAGCGATAAACTTAACTTGCCCTCCGTTAATCTTTTTATATAATATTAGGCATGTTGTTAGAAGACAGTCTGGTTTTTCTCTTGATCCAAATAACAGTTCACAAAAATTGAAATTTGGACCAAATATTAGTATTTTCTGATATCTGAAAATTTAGATTATTTGTCAAATAATGACAAATTGTATGGTCAAATACTATTTGCCAAGTTTTTTTTCCACAAACTACTTAGGAAACCTATGGCCAAACGGGTCCTTAATGAAGCTTTAGCGGAACGGAAGGGTGATCTTAAGCCACACTAGAAGTTGAGGGATAAATCTTAACCTTTTCTCTCGACGAATTCAAGTATATATGTGGAGTCTATCCATTTTGTGTTGAGCTTTGATAATACACGCACAAATACGAGACGATTAGCTAATAAGGACAAGAGTGCGAATGAACCAAAAAGTATATATAATTAAGGAAACAATAAGCAATTTGGAAAAGTACATGCACAGATTGGAAACAATGAGCAATTTGGAAAAGTACATGCACAAATTGAAACCTTTTTCCAAAATAAATACTTAAATAAGTGAAAAAACAAAATAAAATGGCAAAAGATGAGTGGCTAAATTGGGCAAAACATGAGTATTTTCATAGCTATTCTAATTTTAGTCACCAAATAATGTTTCTTTCTGGCCTCTAGCTAGCTACTGGCATCACCCACCTTGTTAGTGTCTTTCTTTGTAGTTCGAGCCTTTTGTACAAGAATAGAATGCTAGTATGCTATCTTTAACCAACTATGGAAACTTCTTTAAATTCTCTCAAGTCTTTGTCACATAATTTAATATTCATTATTGCTCATACCGCATTTTTTTATTATAGTATATTCTTTTGAAAATATATACTCCATAGAAGAAAAAGAAGCCTATAAGGAAAAGAACAACATCTATACCTATCTATATTAGGAGCCACTTTAAGAATCTATTTCTATATTTATATCCATATCTATGGAGTATAAAACAAAGGACAAAGCATCAGAAGAAGTTAAGTGTCAAGTTGCTATGAAGCCACGTGTCATTTTTTAGGACAAAGTTAATAATAATGTAATAATAATTTTAAATATTAAAATACATTATCCTTCATTTAAAAAAAAAATATTAGCTTAAAAATAGACACTTATTGTTGAAGAGTTCAAAATAAACTTTTACTCTTTCATAAACTTATTTCTTTTAAAATTTAAATGTTATAAAACATATTTGGAGTATAATTTATTTAGATATTAAATAAAGAATAAAAATATATTAATAATAACAGTAATAATATAATAATAATAATAAATAGTAGTAGTACGTATATACCAATAATAGTAATAGTGACATTAATAATATATTATATTTTAATACATTAGATTAAATATTATTAGTAGTGATAGTATTTTAATACAATTGTGTTACGTCTTGGTAGTATTTAACCAACCAAAAAAAAGTAGTATTGGTAATAATAATAATAATAATTATTATTATTATTATTATTATTATTTTTAAAAAATATAATGATAATAATAATAATATTAAAAATATTTGAATTGATTTTAAAATTTTCTCTTAATACAAAATTTTAAATTATAGGATAAAAATATTCTATATGAAAAACTAAGGATAAGGAAGAAATTGAGATGATATTTTAATTTAAATTTAAATCAGAGTTTGAATTGAAATGAAATTCTAACTTCTTCACCTCTCCTATATAAACAGAGAAAAATATTAGACATTTTCAAAAAAAGTTATCATTAACTTAAAACTAGGAACGTAACATTCAAGAGTTCTAAATAAACTCTTACTATTCATAAACTTATCTCATTTAATATTTTAAAATACATTCAAATATTAAATAAAAAATTATAATATTAAAATTAGTATTAATAGTAAAATTAGCAATAATAATAGTAGTAGTTTTAATTCAAGTTAGTAGTAGTAGTGTTAATTATTTTTTGTTATTAAAAAACGTAGGAGTGGTGATATATATATATATATATATCATTTGTGGTGGATGTATATACCTCACCCTTACTTGTATTTATTTTAAAATTAAATATAAATTAAAAATTATCTAAATTCAATTCATATTAACTTTTTTATTCATTTATATAATTCTAAACTGTCAGTTGATTTTTTTTAGCGAAAAATGCATAAAAGACAAACTATTAAAAACACATTTTTTTGGGCATATCTTGATTTAGAAAAAAAAAACAATCTCTTTTTTTTAAAAAGAAAATAATTAAATTAATTAAATGATTTGAGTTCCTAATAAAATGCTAACTACGCGTGACTTTCAACTTTGAAAATGATACAAATTATTACAAGATCTTTTATTTTTAAAATCTATATCTATATCTATATATATTATAAAGCAGCGGACGAAACACCAGAAGAAGCTGAACACAAAAAAATTGAAAATTAAATTTAAATTTTTTAACTAAAACTTACGTGTTTGAAAAAGTTGCTCCAAGTATGTAGGAGTCTAATGAAAGTAGTAAAAATTTGCTCCTTTTTTTCCCCCGTAGAGTTATCCAATTTTTCAAAATTTTAAAATAAATAGTTACTCAAACCCATATCCATATTGCTTAAATTTTTCATTCGCCATTTTTCTGGTGCATTATCACACACAATCACTCTCAGAAATCAACACACAGTTGCTCAAAAAATATTTGTTGTGTGTGCAAAATTCATGACCGGCCCTTTCTTTTTTCCATAATTTTTTAAAAAATATTGTGAAAATTTAGTTTAGATACATAAATATCAATTGCATTGTTAGACAATACAAATATATTTAACTATTTTTAATATGTTTCATTATTTTTTTGTGTTTTGAAGCGTTGAATAATATTGCGAAGATTATATTTTTTTGATCATTTTAAGAATACAAATATTCATTGCTCCTCTCGACCATATTTTTACAGTACTAATTTTTTATATCTAATTAATTGATATTTTTTTTGTCCTACCATTGAATCTAATTTTT
>NC_061112.1:94653598-94741283 GCF_002878395.1 Capsicum annuum | reverse complement strand
AATCTAACAAATTAGATTATTTTGGAGTCATCTTCTAATCTTTATTTTATTTTTTATTATGCATAAAAAATTACTATTTTAATTTCTATATTTTGAGATAAGAGATAAGAAAACTCAATTGCTTATGCGTGAAATAACAACAACAACAACTAACCCAATATATTCTCACATAGTGGGGTCTGGGGAGGTAAGATGTACGCAGTCCATACCACTACTTCAAGAGAAGTAGAAAGGCTATTTCCGATAGACCCCCGGCTCAAGACAAGGAATAATAGACAAATACTTAATAAAGCATGGAACAAGATGTCAAGACAAAAATATGCCACCCACAAGGGATAATAAATAAAGAATAGTAAACACATTCGTAATAAAGCATACAACAAAGTGTCCTAGCAAGAATAATACATCTACCAAGTAATGTCCTACCCCAACGACTCAAACTAGCACTAGCCTTCTATCCTAATTCGCGCCCTCCAGATCTTTCTATCTAGGGTCATGTCCTCAGTGAGCTGTAACTGCTCCATGTCCCGCCTGATCACCTCTCTCCAGTATTTCTTTGGCCTACCCCTACCCCGCCTAAAACCATCCAAACCAAGCTTCTAACACCTACGAAGTGAGGCATTCGTGCCCCTCCTCATCACATGCCCGAACCATCTCAATCGGACTTCCCATATCTTGTTCTCCACCGAAGCCGCTCCAACCTTTTCCTGAATAGTCTCATTTCGAACTCTATCACCTTTATTAAGCCCACACATCCAACGCAACATCCACATTTCCGCCACGTTCAATTTTTGAATGTGAGAGTTCTTGAATGGCCAACATTTCGCTCCATACAACATGGCCGGCCAGACTTTCACCCTGTAGAATTTGCCTTTAAGCTTGGGCGGCACCTTTCTATCACACAATACCCCCGAGGCGAGCTTCCACTTCATCCATCCCGCTCCAATACGATGGAAGACATCCTCGTCAATCTCACCATTCCTCTGAATCACGGACCCCAGATACTTGAAACTATCCCTCTTACACACCGTCTGGGAATCCAACCTTACTACCACTTCGTTTTCCTGCCTCACGTCATTAAACTTGCATTCCAAATATTCTGTCTTGCTCCTGCTCAACCTGAACCCTTTAGACTCAAGAGTTCGTCTCTACACTTCTAATTTATCATTCACCCCCAGCGTCTTATCAATCAAAACTACATCATCTGCAAAAAGCATACACCAAGGCACCTCTCCTTGAATACGCCGCGTCAACACATCCATCACCAAAACAAACAAAAACGGGCTAAGAGTGGAACCCTAATGCAAACCCGTCAAGACAGGAAAATGCTCTGAGTCTCCTCCCACCATCCTCACCTGAGTCTTAGCTCCATTATACATGTCCTTGATTGCTTTAATAGATGCCACCGGTACCCCACTCACCTCCAAGCATCTCTAAAGCACTTCCCTAGGGACTTTATCGTACGCCTTCTCCAAGTCAATAAACACCATGTGCAGATCTCTTTTCCTTTCCTTATACTGTTCCACTAGTCTTCGCACTAGGTGAATTTCCTCCGTCGTCGAGCGCCCGGGCATAAATCCAAACTGATTTTTTGAGATAGCCACTATCCTTCTCAACCTCAACTCGATCACTCTCTCCCAAATCTTCATAGTGTGCCTCAATAACTTAATACCTCTATAGTTATTGCAACTCTGAATGTCACCCTTATTCTTATAAAGAGGGATCATAGTACTCCATCTCCAAGCCTCGGGCATTTTCGCCAACTTGAAAATGCCGTTAAATAATTCAGTCAACCACCTTAAGCCAGTCTCCCCAGAGAACTTCCAAAAATCTACAGGGATCTTATCAGGCCCCGTCGCCCTACCCCTACGCATCCTACGAATAGCCTCTCTAACCTCTTCTACCTTAAAACGTCTACAATAACTAAAATCACGACACTCCTCTACGTGCTCCAGCTCCCCTAAAATAATAACTCTATCCCCTTCTTCATTCAATAACCTATCGAAGTACGACTGCCATTTCTTCTTAATATGACCATCCTCTACCAATACTCTGCCATTCTCCCCCTTAATGCATTTCACCTAGTCGAGGTCACGAACCTTACTCTCCCTAGCCTTAGTAAGCCTAAACAATCTTTTTTCCCCTCATTTCTCCTCTAACCCCGCATACAAGCTCTAGAACACTGTTTTCTTAACCGTCGTGACTGCTAACTTAGCCTTCTTCCTAGCTATATGGTACTCTTCCCTATTAGCCCGCTTCTCATCTTCATCCCTACTCTTACCCAACTTAGCATACGCCCTCTTCTTAGTCTCCACTTTCTTCCTAACTTCTTCATTCCACCACCAATCCCCTAGATGATGGCCAGCACAGCCCCTAGAAATACCCAACACCTCACTAGCAGTCTCCTTGATGCACCTATCCGTCCTATCCCACATACCATTCACGTCCCCCTTACACTTCCACACCCCTATTCCTGCCACCTTCTCCTCTATCTCCATCACATTCGCTGGCGTAAGGCCGCTCCACTCAATTATAGGTCTATCCTCTTCACCCCTTCTCTTCTTATCTTTCTTAATACCTAAGTCCATCGCCAAGAGCCTATGCTGGGTTGAAAGATTCTCACTCGGGGTGACTTTACAGTCCTTACACAACACCCTATCCCTTTTCCTAAGTAATAAAAAGTTAATTTACGTCTTGGATATCGCACTTCGAAAGGTGATCAGGTGCTCGTCCTTCTTCGGGAAGCTCAAATTCACCACTACCAACCCAAAGGACCTCGCAAAATCCAACAAAGCAGTTCCCTCCTCATTTCTCTCGCCAAAACCAAAACCTCCATGCACATCGCCAAAGCCTCCCGGTAACGCCCCAATATGCCCATTGAAATCCCCTGTTATAATAATCTTCTCAGAACTAGGCACTCCTTTCACCACCTCATCCAATGCCTCCTAAAACTGCATCTTCTCCCCTCCATCCAAATCCACTTGCGGTGCATAAACACTACACACGATCAGAGTAGACCCCCCCAATGATTAACTTAACAGTCATCAACCTATCGATGATCCTCTTAACCTCCACTATCTGCCCTCTAAGCTCTTCATCTACTAAGATGCCAACTCCATTCCTCCGCCTCTCGCTACCAGAGTACCACAGCTTGTAACCATCCACATCCCTAGCCTTAGACCCTACCCACTTAGTCTCTTACACACATGTAATATCGATCCTCCTCTTTCTAAGAATCTTCACTAGCTCTATAGACTTACCCTGCAGAGTACCTATATTCCAAGACCCAACCCGTAGCCTATCAACTCTAGCAACCCGTCTACCTTTACCTCCCCTAACATTGGGCCTAACCCCCTTTCCCCCACCCATCCTTCCTTCCTCTCCCACCCCTAACACAGGCCCCTACCCGAACCCTTTCGGACATGACCCTATCCTACCATCAATGCCCACAGCCACAACTCCCAGAAAAATATACAACGACGGTAAGCAAGCAACAACAGGAAATAGAAAGTACAAACACAGTATATAGTATGTAATAATAAAAAAAAAAGTCAAACCCACCAATTATAACTAAGTCAAGCAATGGAATAAACTGAAAATATACGACAACAGACAATCCCAATAAATTAAGCGCAAGTCAAGAAACAGGAGATAATACTAGAAATTATACAAAGAATAAAATAACAAAGGTTAGAAGTCACCGGGTTACGCTTGTAGACCAAATCCTCTTTTCCTGCGTACTATGTTAGGTCCCAGCAAACTGATGCCGAAACTGGTCGCCGGGATAATTGGCCGGAGCTTCGTCGGAGTGCCTTCGAAATCTGAAGTTATGGGAACCAAATCTGGTCGGAACCAGAAGTACCATCAGATGGACCCGTCAGATTGGTCGCTTGTGATCGAAGCTGCGTGCTTTCTATGTTGCCGGAGTCGAGTCGACGGTGAACTTGATTGCCGGCGAAAGCACGAGTGGTTCGAACGACGGATGGGGACAGAAAATAGGAGAGAGAAGAGGGTAGAGAGAACTGGGGAGAGAAAAGGGGGAGGTGGGAGTTATTCTTGCTTGTTACCGATGCTTCGACGCCATTGCCAGCGTCAGTCGGTCAAGGGGTAGTGATCGTGGGTTTAGTGAACGTTAGAGAGGGAGAGAGAGAAATAGAGTTGTTCCAATAGAATTTCGATAGACCAAGTTATAGAAAATTAAAATAAATTCCAACTATAGCGCTAACTCCTTATGCGTGAAACACAATAATTTAAAAATATACATAGTGTATGGGGGTGGGAGGTGTTGTAGATTTCAATTCTGAATAATATAATAAATAAAACTATGAAATATATATACTATTTTTTACAATTAATGATTTTTTTTTATAGATTTTCTTAGTGGTAGGGGGATTGGGGTGGGGTGGAAGCGCTTTGTGTGGATGAGTGTGGGGTGGGGTGTGGGGAAGTTTTTTTTTTAAAAGAAAATCGAGGGTTGGGGTGGGGGTGGGGGATGGATATGGACGTGGAGGTGGGGGTACGAGTGAGAAGTGTTGGGGGCGTATTTTTTTTCCATATTTAAAAAAAAAAAATGATAGTTGAACTTTTTTCTAAAGCTAATATATTTTAACATGTTTGAACAAGAAATTCCAATATGAAATGATAAGAAATAATATTCTAATATTATCCGCGCATCGCGCGGATACGTAGACTAGTATATTATAAAGCAGAGGACGAAGCATCAAAAGAAGCCAAGTGGCAAGCTGCTAAGAAGCCATGTGTCTGTTTTTAGGAAAAGTTTAATAGTATTATAATAAGATTTTTATAATTATTTAAATTTGAAAATACATTATTTTTTAAACAAATATTATTATTATTAATTATTTTAAAAATAGAAACCAACAATGAAAGAGTTCTAAATGAACTCTTATCTTTCATAAACTTATCAATATCAAATATAATGATAAATATATTATAATTATTATCATTGATAAATATAAATAATATATTTGTGATGCTTATTCTTCCTTGCGATTATTTTAAAATCTTAAATATAAATTAAAATTTAATAACTAAATTCAACGTATATATCTATTTTAAATACCTTTATATATCTGAGTTGTCTATTTATTTTTATATAAAAAAAATAACAAACAAACAAAAGAAAGAAAGAAAGAAAAAAAATTTAAAAAGCGTGCAAAAAAAAGAGGTTAAACTATCACAAGATAATAAAGACTGATAAATTATTAATTTTAAATTTAAAATAATTATAAAATAAAATTACGTATTAAAAATAATTAGTTATCACATTAGAGAGTTCTAATTGGACTCAAATCAAGGTTCGAATTGAAAGATTAAATATTTGAATTTGAAATACATTAATTAAAAGATATTCATTATTTCAAAAATAAAACCCATAATTAAAGAGTTCTAATAGATATTTACTATTTCAAACTTATCTCTTCAAATGCTATAAAATATATTTAAATATAGTTTATTTTTATATTAATGACATAAACTGGGTTTGTTATTGATTAATGAAAGATGAAAATTTTATTAAAATAATAATAATAATAATAATAATAATAATAATAATAATAATAATAATAATGATAATAATAATAATAATAATCCCTTTGGATTTTAAGTTTAACTTGAAAGACAAAGATCCTCTTTAAATTTGAATTGATAAGCAAATCTTTTATGTATTCTAAATTAATAAAATAATAAGATAAAGTAAGAATTATTTAAGTGATAAATAGATTATATGAATTTTGTATGAAAAAATACATTTTTATTATAAATGTATTTACATTATAGTGAATGTCTATCAAGATCTACTTTGGTATCTATTAGGATTTGAAGCATCTGTCTTTTACTCAGACTAGGAGTAAATTTTTCCTATAAATGAAGGGGTTTGGTTCATTGTATTGACAATTATACGATCTCTCATCACTCAAGAGAAGAAATAAGAATTACTCTCTCTATCCTCTCTACTCTTCTTCATGTTCTTTCTTGATTTATAACACGTTATCAGCAGAGTCTCTAATTTATCAAATAAAATTTGGTTTTCTTTCTTACAAAGAACCAAACATCACTGATGCACCAATGCATACTTTCAGTGAAGAAGAAATAATTGATTTCGGTATAATATTTACAACCTCGGGATACCATAGATCCAGAATGAAATACTTCTCATAAGATAAGTGTAACTATTATTATAATAGTACTATGTGTTTTAAAGTTTGAATATGTGTGCATACGTTCTCTTCTTAGTATTATAGTATTATAGTTACTGCTTATTTAAGTCGCCTTTATTTGACATGGATGATAATTTTCTTGGTGCTTTTATAGACGTATTAGCTGTCGCGAAGTCAATCACTATTTATAATAAAGTGTCAATTGCTTTATATTATTGGTGGCCACCATCTGAGTTTAACTTATAATACAAGGGTACACAAAGTCTCTTATCAATTGAGATTCGTACGGTAAGTTTGAATCTTTGATATGGTAAGAAATTGATTTAGCCGTAAGGTGTGTTTTATTAAAAAATTACATTTTTTCTTGAAATACCATGATGATAAGATGTTGGATTCAAGTCTCAATATCAATTTATGCCTAAGACGCCTTTATATGGATAAGACGTTGAGTTTGAATCTCAATGCACCATACTGATGATATTATGATGGCTAAGGCAAAATAATGGGTATTTGATGAAAAGTCATGAAATCCGACCCATTGAATATGCTCCATTCCATGAAGTGAATGTGGTAGCAATATATGATAAGTCTGAAATATGACAACTTACTTCATTCTTGAGGTGTATGTGACAACAGTGCATAATATGTCTAAAAGGAGACAAGCGATTGAATGCACGAATATAAGAGAAAATATCAAAAGTGATGATATTTTCACAAGCATATTATGATCATAAGATATGATAGAGAAAAATTCTCTACATCATATGTATGCCTTGATTTGCTTCTGAAGTAGCAAAATCTTGAAAGAGGTTATAAGCTATCATAATTTGATAGTCTTAAGACACAATTATATTCCATTCCTGGGGAATGAGAAGTTTATTAATGCAAACGTGCACTTGATTGTGATGGTATCACAACTCACCTCCGAATGAGGCAGAATAACTGAGAAGAGTTATTTCGAAATCTACTTCTTAAATAGTAAATCTGAAATTTATTCATGTAATAGTAAATATGAAATTTACTAAAGAAAAAAAGTACATGTCAAGGTAAACTTGGTGGTTACTAGAATAAAAGTTCATAAATTGATATGAACGATTGTGACATCTCGAAGATGTTCATATTGAATATTAGACATGTATTGAAGAACTAGAAGATTCTTCGAGAATTGTTTATGCCATTTGTTCTCATGATAAGTTGGTTGGACCAACTAATGTTGGGATTGAATTCCTTAAATCTGAAAAATATAAAAGTGATTATGGGTCCGTTCACCTATCGTGTGATATGTTGAAAAGATGCATCAATAAGATGATCACATGTACAGTTATTGTCAACCTACAGTTTGACATACATAAAGTTGCTTGCTCAATAAAATTGAGTTAAGCATGACTTTCAGATTGTGTAATCAAGACAATTCATCTTGATGATGATGGTTTAACATTGAATGCCTTCGATAAATATCTAAACCATTGTTAATGAGAACAAAATTTCATGTATTGGTATGAAATATGGTATATTGCATACAATAGCATTTGTATGCATTAGACCAATAAGTTATGATTATTTCTTCCCTCTCAATTGGTTCAAGATCGGGAACCAATTATTTCATCTAATAATTTTGATGTGCGGTATGCGATTAATGAATATACGATGGATTTCTCAAAGAAGTAGAGGATGTATGTTAGTTTTCCTAACATAAAGGGAAGATTATAAACAGCTATGACATATGTTAGAATTATCACCAGATCCTCATTCAAAAGATAATTCAAGTCAAATGTCGAAACATTTCATATTGAAGCTACAAGTGCTCTTATTTTGTGTCCATGAAGGACAAAGTCTATGTATGTGTGAAGCGTGGTAGAATAATCGGTTCCAAATGAAATAATCCTTGAAAAGGATAAGGAGCAAATAATCATAATAGGAAGGTAATGTGTACGACATAACACTTCATGAAACCTTATGAGAGGTTCAGGTACCTGAAAATAATGAAGTGATGAGATCTCAAAATGTTATGTCACATTGAAATGATATGTCATCAATATCTTTGATACAATATTGGAAAAATATTGTGAAAGATTATGAGGATCTGAATTTGACGTTTGTTTAAGCATGCTGACGTAGAAACATTTATCAAGTGACATGAAGGGATGCATCTTGGTAAGTGTAAAACTTATTTGATTTGCAGTCCAGACACTTGAAGCTAAGATGTCACACATGAAATGTTGAATATTGTCACTTGACAAAATTTATATGAAAACTTCTTTAAGGATTCAAAATATAAAAGTTTCTGGGAAACTTATTGATAATCCTTATATTGTATAAGCTTATGGCTTAAAATTATTGAAACTTTTGGAGAGTTTTCAAAAGCAATAAGATTATTTGCTGAAATGAGAAATATACCAATTTAGATTGGTTATGAAGTACCATATCTTAGTACAATTGGTGCACTCATGTATCTTATAAAATACTACAAGACCCAATATAGCCTTTCGCTCAATTTGTTAGCAAGGTATATTTCTACTCCTACTACGAGACATCGAAATGGGATAAGATACATGAGTTTTAATGATTTTCTAAAGATTTCAGTCTCGATATTACTGGTCATGCTGATGTTGGGTACTCATCTAACCGCATAAATCTCAGTCTCAAACATACAATGTGTTCACATGTGGGGATACTGTCATATCTTGGAGATATACAAAGCAGTCTATCTAGCCACTTTATCGAACCATGATGATATAATAGCTATTCATGAAGCAAGTCAAGAATGAGTATGGTTGAGATCCATGATACATCTCATTCAAGAAAAATGTGGCATGAAATGTGACAATGTACCCACAATTTTATACGAAAATAATGCAACATGCATAACACATCTTGATGGATTCATAAAAGGAGATAGAATGAAGCACGCTTCATCAAAACTTTTCTACATACACGAGCTCCAAAAGAATGGTGATATTAACGTGCAACGGATTCGTTCAAGTGACAATGTAGCTCCTTCAATTGCAACTTTCAAGAAGATGGTGTACAAAATCGGGATGCAAAGGTTCAAGGATGTTCTCATTAGGGGGAGTTAATACGCGCTGTACTCTTTTTTCGTTACGAGGTTTTGTCCCACTGGGTTTTCCTTGTAAGATTTTTAATGAGGCAGCCGACATGCGTATTATTAGAGATGTGTACTCTTTTTCCTTCACTAGATTTTTTTTTCTACTGGATTTTTTCTAGTAAGGTTTTAACGAGGCACATTATCTACCAATTAGACATTCAGGGGGGAGTGTTATAAATGTATTTACATTATAGTGAATGTCTATCAAGATCTATTTTGATATCTATTAGGATTTGAAACATCTGTCTTTTATTCAGACTAGGAGTAAATTTTCCCTATAAATAGAGGGGTTTTGTTCATTGTATTGATAATCATACGATCTCTCATCCCTCAATAAAAGAAATAAGAATTACTCTCTCTATTCTCTCTACTCTTCTTCTTGTTCTTTCTTGTTTTATAACAACATTGATTATTTAGTACTGCAAATTCACAAAATTAACAATTGTACAACTTATCATTAAGAAATTAAAAACATGATTGCAAACTTTTAAAATAAATTATCAAAAAATAATTAAATAATTTTTTTTTTAAAATTACATAATAAAAAAATGAAAAATTCCCTCATAAAAAGTCATACTAAATGCACACATTTGGACATTTATTTTTTTCTTTAAAAAATAAGAAGCCATGTGGCAATTTTTAGGACAAATTTAATAATTTGTAATAAATGATTTAGAAATATTTGAATTAGAATTTTTTTTCTTTTAACAAAAGAATTATTAGTAGCTTAAAGTTAGGAACACAAGATTGAAGAATTCTATATAAACTCTTACTATTTCATAAACTTATTCCTTTTAATTTTATTTTAAATTTAAATTGAAAGACAAAGATCCTCTTTAAATTTGAATTGATAAAAAAATCTTTATGCATTCTAAATAAATAAAATTATAAGATAATTACAGTAACAATTATTTAAATGATAAATATATTATTTAAATTTGTATGAAAAAATACACGTCGATTATTTAGTACTGTAAATTCACAAAATCCTACACAAAATTGACAATTGTACAACTTATCATTAAGAAATTATATGATTACAAAATTTTAAAACAGAAATAATTAAATAATTTTTTGAACAAAATTAACTAATAAAAAATTGAAAAGCCCCTCATAAAAAGTCATACTAAATTCACACGTTTGGGCATTTATTTTTTTCCTTAAAAATATCATAAAAAATAAAAAGAATGTCTCCTCTTTTTTTTTTTTTTTCTTAAACCAATTAAATGAGTTGAGTTCCTAATAAAATGCTAACTCTTGCACTTTTTAAGTTTGGAAATATACAATTATTTATATGATTTATTTTCTTTATGATGAAACTATAAATAATAAGATAAAGATATTATGAAAAAAAAATTAGGGATAAGAAAGAATAATAAACTAATCTTCTTCTAACTAATTTATATGATATTTGAATTTGAATTTAAATGAAATTTAAATTTGAATGTAGTGCTAACTTCTTACCTCCCTGTCTCATATATATATATATATATATATATATATATATATATATATATATATATTTTTTTTTTTTTTTTTTACTGCACTGTTTATATTTTTTACTTTCAAAGACTATTTTTATTTAATATATATATTTTTTTATATGCAGGAAGGGTATGGCATATTCAGTTTCATCTCCTCTATTAACGTTTAAGGTACACAGTTTAAATTAATATCGATGTATCTTTTTCTGAGTATTCGATTTAAGGAATAATATTATTATTACCATTCTCTTTTTTAATCATGATCCAACGTGTATTCCATCATCATCGCTTTCTATTATTTTTCATGTTTGTTAAGGTGCACAATAGTTTCTTTATTTGAATTCACTTATTGATTTTATCACAAAGAATTTTTTAAAAATATATATTATTTGGTATTATTTCACTACTTTAAATGGAAAAAAAAAAAACTTTATTAGGATTATAGTTTTCGATTATTATACCCTCCTCCAGTGAAATTGATAAAAGCATCGGAAGCTCATGTTCTACTTTTGAGAAATTGTTAGCAACAAAAATTTAATGATTAAAAAAAATTTGTCCATCACATTTGAAATGAAAAATGTCTAAGGTATATTCATAGAAAATAAAGCAAGAAGAATTATAATTTTTTAACAAAAAGAAGATACATTTGAATTTAAAAGTTAAAATTTCAATAATTTTTTGAACTGTGTGGTCACTTTTTTGTTCAATTTTACATTTGAATGTGGCTTATAGGAAATGGATAGTATATTTAACAAAAATTAAATAGATTAATTTTCTTAAAAAAAATTGAATTAGAAATATATTATCTTTTTAAATTCACACATATAATTTTTTTAAGTCTTATTTTATAAATCTTCGCAAAAAGTATTAATCCCCTTTTAAATTAAGGATGACCAAAAAACATGGCTAGAATCTGTTGTAATCCAACAAACATACATCGATGTATTTTAACTATATTAAGCCAAGTGATAAGTTGTTCTATAAAATTTAAATTGAAGAGAGGTGAATAATAGAATAAAAGTTCAAAAATAAGAAAATCATAAGTAAAAGAAAAGAGAAGTATTTATTCTAAAGATCACTATATAAAGATCATTAAATAATTCTATTAAGTGAAAATGTAATAAAGAAAAATATGAAACATAAAATTTATCAATAATTATATGATTTATTATCTTAGTCATATAAATTTGATTGTGTGAGGTTGTACATTCATTGAGGAATATATGATTATTGATTTTTTTAAAAAAATAATTCGATTTAATTAGTAGTGAAAATGTAATAAAAAAAATATGTAACATAAAAATTTATCGATAATTCTATGATTTATTGTCTTCATTCATATAGATTTGATTGTGAGGTTGTGATGGTGTTGGTGTGTGTCGGGCTGGGAGGGGCGGGGGGGGGAAGGGCATGTAATAAAGAAAAATATGAAACGTAAAAGCTTGATTTGATTGTGGGATCGTGATGATGTTGGTGTGTGTCTGGAGGGTGGGAGAGGGTCATCGTACATTTAAGAAAAAATAAATTTATTTTTTTAACGTAATATGATAATTTGTTAGAACAAAATATTACGATTTAAAATGATTCCGCGCATCGCGCGAATACGTATACTCGTTATATATTAAAAGGGTAGAATAGTCCCGGGTTAATCGTGAAACAGTTGTACAAACTGGGTGATTGGAATGTATGCCAAATTGATGATTACAAAAATTTATAGACACTTGATAAATCAATAAATGAATCACATCTCTTTTACCGCATGTTATTTCATCACTTAATTGCGATTAAATAATAATATGTAATCTCATATCGGTTTAATTAAAATGTAGAAATATATGTGGTTCCGTTTGATACGAACTAATCCGACTTATCTAGTAAAATAAAAGAAGGAAATGAAACAAAAATAAATAAACAAATTTTTAAGGTGCCATCCATACAAAGTTAATTATTCGATACTTTTTATACGCCAGAAACAACATAAACATTATTGCTAAGGATTTTTTTTTTTTTTTTAGAAAAAGGAATTTTTCATAAAAGAAGTATATGCGTATCCTAACAAACAGAACCCTGACTTTATAAATTAAAAATCAATAGTGGCAGTGGGGGCTGAATTAAGAATTAATATATGTAGAGAGAGCAATAAGAAGATATCCGTTGCTTTCTAATGTTATTATATTGTGAAAGATTTTGGCAATCAAATAGATCTCAAATTACTAGTATCAGTCGAGCAGAATTCTAGTTTGTGTAGCGGGTAAAACCTATAGCTAATCTATTTTATTATCATATTATTACCAATATATTATCACTGTTTCATGTTTTGTTTTTACTACCGTAATTATTTCCTTTATTTTAGTTATCGATCTTCAATATTTATACTATCCAAACTTTTTTTTTTTCAAAATTAATTTCATCTATAATTTTTTTTTTTTTTTTTACTTTTGCATTTATTTCAAATCTCCTTTTGAAAAATGATTTTCTTGACTCAAAAATCTTTAAAAAAAAATTACTTAACTTTTATTCTATAAAGATAATAATAAGATCAATGTACTATGAAAAGTATAGTGAATATGTCTTGAGTTTGATCAGTTGATTAGTACTAGTGGAGCAGAATATTATTATTACTACTTGTACTGGATAACCATATAGTACAAGTTTTAGTAACCTAAAAAGAGTGTGTGGTACATTGGAGCACTTTATTTAAGTAATGACACTTTAAAATAAAAGTCAAATCAAAGGAAGAAAGCATGTGATACGTATAACAAGTGTCACATACATTTCGAAAGAATTAGAATCGTAGAAATCCATAAAATGGTTGATTATTCCCGGCCATTTTTACTACTTGTAATTTGTAACATATGGTTTACCTAATTTAATTTTCAGAATGAAAAAGTTCACTTTTTACAATGATTATAAAGACTGTTTTCTTTCGGTCTAATTACGTGGCTGATGATGTGATTTAGATAATTTTGATGTGTGACACTAAAACTGTTAATTGATCCAGTCCAGTTCAAATTGGCACCAACCCACGTAATTTTATTGAGTTCTGGGCCGGTCCGGTATTGGGTCACTCTTAATGGGCCGGTCCAATTCAGGCCCAAACAATGAAATTTGCTGAGATAGACTGGAACCGGCTCACTTAGCGTGTATCCGGTTTTGACTGTGAATTGGACCGTCCCAATTAATTTTATCGGGTTCTGGGCCGGTCTGGTATTGGGTCACTCTTAAAAGGCAGGTCCGGGCCCAAGCAATGAAATTTGCTAAAATAGACAGGAACCGGCCCACTTAGCGTGTATCCGGTTCTGACCGGTCAAAACCGGTTAATTTTTTTTTTTTTTTAAAATAAATTCAAATTTACATATTTTTTTCAATATATGCACACCTATATACATTTTAAAAACGTTAAACAATATACATACAACATATATACACTAAATATATGCTACTTTAGAAAACATATACACATGTATACATTAAATATATACTAGTTTAGAGTCTATAGAAAAATATATACACATATATACATACAATATAATATATATACCACTTTAAATAATATACATGCAACATAGATACACTAAATACATACTACTTTAGAAAACATATACGCATGTATACATTAAATATATTCTAGTTTAGAGTCTATAGAAAATATATGAAAATATATACATACAATATAGTATGTATACTACTTTAAATAATATACATACAACATATATATACACTAAATATATACTACTTTAGAAAGCATATGTGCATGTATACTTTAAATATATACTAGTTTAGCTTCTATAGAAAATATATGCACATATATACGTACAATATAATATATATACTACTTTAAATAATATACACACAACATATATACACAAAATATATACTACTTTAGAAAACATATACACATGTATATTTTAAATATATACTAGTTTAGATTCTATGGAAAATATATGCATATGTATACGTATAGTATAATATATATACTACTTAAAATACTACTTTAAAAAATGTACATACATCATATATACACTAAATATATACGACCTTAGAAAATATATACACATGTATACTTTAAATATATACTAGTTTAGATTATATAGAAAATATATGCACATATATACGTACAATATAATATATATACTACTTAAAATACTACTTTAAATAATATACATACAACACATATACACTAATATATACTACTTTAGAAAACATATACACGTGTATACATTAAATATATACTAGTTTAGTGTCTATAGAAAATATATGCACATATATACGTACAATATAATATATATACTACTTAAAATAATATACATACAACATATATACACTAAATATATACTGCTTTAGAAAACATATGCACATGTATACTTTAAATATATATTAGTTTAGAATCTATAGAAAATATATGCACATATATACGTACAATATAATATATCTACTTAAAATTCTACTTTAAATAATATACACACAACATATATGCACTAAATATACTACTTTAGAAAACATATACACATGTATACTTTAAATACATACTAGTTTAGATTCTATGAAAAATATATGCACATATATACGTATAGTATAATATATATACTACTTTAAATAATATATAGACAACATATATACACTGAATATATACTACTTTAGAAAACATATACACATTTATACTTTAAATATATACTAGTTTAATTCTATAGAAAATATATGCACATATATACGTATAATATAATATATATACTACTTAAAATACTACTTTAAATGATATACATACAACACATATACACTAATATATACTACTTTAGAAAACCTATACACATGTATACTTTAAATATATATTAGTTTAGATTCTATAGAAAATATATGCACATATATACGTACAATATAATATATATACTACTTAAAATACTACTTTAAATAATATACATACAACATATATACATTAAATATATACTACTTTAGAAAATATATACACATGTACACTTTAAATATATACTAGTTTAGATTCTATAGAAAATATATGCACATATATACACACAATATATACATTACATATAATACTACTTTAGAAACATATACGCATGTATACATTAAATATATACTATTTTAGTCTATAGAAAATATATACACATATATGCAAAATATATACTACTTTAAATATCACTTGAAATAATATACATACAGCATATATACACTATATATGTACTACTTTAGAAAACATATAGACATGTATAAGTTAAATATATACTACTTTAGAGTCTATAGAAAACATATACACATATATGTAGAATATATACTACTTTAAATACCACTTGAAAGTTGAAAGATAAATACATTACATGTTATAGTACTTTAGAAAACACATATATACATACAAGATTACAATGTATGCTACTTAATATAATAATACTTGAAGTTTTGAACATATATTCATTATATGTTTTCATTATATTTGAACTTAAAAGATATTTATTTTTTCATTATGTGTATATATGTTTGTTATGTTT
Organism: Capsicum annuum; assembly: GCF_002878395.1. NCBI lineage: Eukaryota > Viridiplantae > Streptophyta > Magnoliopsida > Solanales > Solanaceae > Capsicum > Capsicum annuum. The sequence goes on along the minus strand of NC_061112.1, from coordinate 94,725,016 downwards.
ATTACTTATTGTAAAGTTTGATAGTAATATATTAAAAGTATTTAATTCAAACTAGAAATTCAATTTAAATGAAAAAAATTACAAAGTAAGGAGTGAATGAATGTTGTATTTTATTGATTGCAAAATAATCCAAAACTTATAATTTACTTGAATGAAAAATCTACAAATTTTGCATTATTTATTCTCCAACTCATGCATGTTAATATTAACGGGAACTATCATAAGAAAGTCAAAATCAATAGGGGAAAAATCATGCATTGGACTTGATTGGGCTGAGTTCTCCCTTGTAGTCATAATTTCTTCAAGATTCTGTTCGTCTTTCGGCTCCACCTCCATTCCTTGATTCTTCGTTTCGCTCTAATCCAATCTCTAATGCAAACTAGAACATTCATAGCATTGCTTCCCAATAAGTGTCGATTGTCTCCAAGCTGTTGTCGTCCCTAACTAAAAGCGTCCTCTGATGCAATGGTTGACATTGGAACATTCAATATATCTCTAGCTAATCTTGAAAGCACAGGATATTGTCTTTTATTATTCTTCCACCAATCCAACACATTGATCCTTGCTCTATGATCCTCTATCGGCTGTCGAAAATAATACTTAAGCTCTTCTCGAGAACTTGTTATGTATGTTGAAGTAGGAACCCTGTTTCAAACATTTAAATCATAAAAGTAATCAGGAAAACCACTATATGCCAGCCTTTTAGAAAATGATGGCTCCTCGGTAGCTTGAGGAGCGACAGTTGGAGTGATATGTGTTGATACGACTATATCAAGTAAATTGGCATAATGTCTATATAATGTTTCCATGTAACTATTCGCATCACTTATAGCCGTAAACAAAGAAGGTTCTTCTTCAGGATCCATCTCTAAGGTGGTATAAATAATAGAACTAAATTCGAACATAGTATTATATTTCATACATGGATTTAGTATAGCACCAACCAAGTAAATTGGGGGAAGCAGATAAAAATACTTTTTAAATTTAGCAAACATAACACTAATAGCTTCTTCGTAACCTTCTCTATTCTTATATTCTTTAAGAAAACAAGAAATGCCGGCTAAATAAGCTAAAATATTACAAATAGTAAGATAATAAGCACCAGAAAATTCAACCGTAGCTATATAAATTTTTTTGAAAAACTTAACAAGATCATCAATTGCAGCCCAATCAGAATCATGTAACATACACTCAGGAAAAGAAATAGAACATTAATTAAAAGTCATTGTAATGAGAACTTTATAAGCAAGATAAGTTTTTAAATAAGTGTAAGTAGCATTCCATCTAGTATCACATTCTTCAGACATTAATGTTGGTCTAAGTCCATTTTGTTCACATTTAACTTTAAATTCTCTCACTCTTGCTTTTTGATTATTTCCTTGAATAAAGCCAACAACAAGCTGAACCTTTTCAATATAAACCTCAAAAAATTCAAGACCATCTTTTACAATTAAATTATATTTATGACAAGTACACTTAACATGAAATATTTTAGGTAACAACGGATAAAGGTCAACTTTTAACTTGTCAATAGTGGTCTTGTTGTTAGATGCATTATCAAAAGCAATACAGAAAATTTTTCTTTCAATACCATAATAGTCTGCAACTTTAGTAATAGATTCAGAAATAATTTTTTCAGTATGTCTACGATCTTCATCATACAAAAAAGGTAGAATACATTTTTGCATATTAAAATTACTATCTATCCAGTGACAAGTAATTGTTAAATAATTATTTTTATTAACAACACGACCAAGATTAGAAGTTAGAACAATTCTACATTGAATATTTTTTAATAATGTAGTTAAATAATAAACATATTGTGCATGAAGTCTAAAAATATCGGTCCGACAAGTACTTTCAGGAATACCATTAAACATATGGTTATGAATTGCTTGAATATAATAAATAAAATCATCCGAAGAACCAAAAGTGAAATACAAACAACGCATAACTATCATTTTCACTATTTTTTCCCGGTCCTTCATTTTACTATATATTTTTTATTAATTGTCCACTTGTTGGGTTCAATCTAGTTTATGCTGGCCTACCAACAGCCTCACCACCTTGTGCAATAATTAACTCTCTAGCTTGTCTATCTCTTAAATGTCTCATCAATGAACCAATACCCCCTTTATTGCCTCCAGTTTTATGCTCATATACAATTTCACAAATATTGCATTGCGCCTTACTTTTTCCTTCTATTTCTGTAAAAAATTTTCATGCAATACTAGTTCTTCTACGAGCTCTTGGGGCACGGAGAGAACGGGGAGGACAAAAAGGAAGATTAACCAATTCAAATCTAACATTAGTATTTCCTATTGCGGGTGACTCACCAATATTTTTATAATCTTCATCTAAATTAACCGCACCTACTTCACTTTCTTCTTATATACTATAATTTTTCTAAGTTTCTACATAATTCATATCATGAGCACTTACACCTATTTCTTCCTCAAAAGGTTGACTAATTGGTACCCGAGGCATACAAGTATATCTACTACTTGAACTACCTCTACCGAAACCGATATCAATTTATTTTTTACTACCACTACCACTTTTGGGATATAAATTTTTGACACTTTTATCGATGTGTTTTTTGATAAATAACGAATTTTATTGCCAAATGTAGCGTTACAAAGCATCAAGCATCAAGTTTGGACAACCCCAAACTTGAATTTCCCAACGACCTCTACAACTAGTTCTAACATCATACAACTAACTATGGATAATAATTCAAATTATTAAGCCTATTCCTCAGTTTAGTAAAATTAGCACCACAACAATGAATTTCCTGGACAATATATCGTAGCAGGACATTCCCTGTGACCTTTTGTTGCTGAAATATCCTTCTGTTCCTTTCTATCCATATCATATACGTGAAACACGCCAAGGACATCCTGAAAATAGCCGCACCACTGCTTTCCCATTTGGCTTATGACACTGTCCATTGGATTTCATCACTCCAATTCAACGAGGGTCTGTGAATACCTTGCCAACCTAGCACTTGTACCCATACCTAACTAGTTTATATTTGGTAAGCAACCTAAAATTAAGAGCAAGATAGAGAATAAATCACCATTTAGGTTCCTCCATATTGTTACATAATAGCTTCCGCCAAGCCACTTTCGGGAAGTCACCCCTCATCTATAGATAGATCTTCTTTATAGAGAATGAGTTCAGTTGAGTAACCTCTACAGAGGAGTAACCAACTACATCAAATGTTTCTTTAGCTTTAAGAATTTTCTTCACAATCCATGAGGCTTGAGGTATCTGCGCATCCTAATTTTCTTTCCCTTTGATATAATAACTATGAACCTATTAAATCCAGAAGGTATCTTTCTTCCGACACAAGTCCATAATAATTTAGATATAACAACCTTATTCCAACAATAGATATTTAAGATATTTAAGCCCCTCACAGACTTAGGCCAACATAAAGTTTCCCATGTTGTAAGAGCTCACTTGGATATATCGGCCTCTTCTGTCCAAAGAAATCTTCTACAAAGGGACATAGTGTCCCAAGGGGGAGACACCCCATTATTCCCCAACGTTCTTATGCCTTAAATAAAGTTTCTCTTCAAATAAAGAATTCAGTTTAGAATAGAGGTTAATCATAAGTTAACCCTCAAAGTCCCAACCTCAGCTATGGGCCAAGTATTCAGAGGTTCAGTTCAATTCATGAAATTTAGTTTATATGTCATATTTCAGCCTCAGTCATATTCTCAGGTCCCAGTTCATGCATACTTCTAGCATAATCATGGGGTTATCAGTGCCTTTCAGTCATGTAACAGTTTTCTTAAAGTTACTCAGTTCCATGTTCAAACTACCATTACAAACTTGGTATTCAGTTCATGCTCAGATCCCCATTACAAACTTGGTACTAAGTACTCTTGCATATTCAGTAATGCATTCATATACCAGTTCAGTTATATAATCATGCATCAGACATGCCTTCTCAATGTAAGAAATTTAGTTCATAAGAACATTCAGTCATGTATTCATAAGTCAATTATCTATGCATCAGATATGCATGAATTTAACTTATCAGTCATGTATCAGACATGCATGTTCAGTATGTTATATTCAGCTCTTCAGTCATGTCAGTCATAAGATCATGTTTAAGTTATTCATGTTAAGTATGTATGTCAGTTAATCTTCTCCCCTCTCACTCAGTCTCATTCGAGGATGAATGTTCTCAAGTGGGAGATATTGTAATACCCATACTTTTCCTAGCTTGAAATTTTTCCCCAAGAATGTTAGAAACTTTATTTGAAAGATGAATCCACTTTTGTACACATGGTATTTTCAAGACTTTCACTTTTTATCATGTGGGGAATTGAGTAAGCTTTCCATCGATACTAAATTCGCCCAAATCTGACACTCGGGTAAAGAGTTAGAGCCTTTTTAGTGAGACAGTGTATCACCTGAGCCTTCAGCGCGTCGCGCCAAACTTCCAGGTTGCAGACAAGGTGGAAACGTGATAGCTTCACGTCGCTCCACCATGCAATTTCCCATTTGTCACTTTCTAGTGACTTGGTGCGATAGTGGCACGTCGCGCCAAGGATGAAAATCGAAAAATTTTCTCAGAAATTAAATACGTGTCCTAGGGTTAAAAGGTTCAATTTCCCTACCTTATATAAGCTCAAAAAAATACAGATTTGAGCCTCTATTACACCAAAATATACTCTATTCTCTCAAAATCCTCTCAAGAACACATTAGGGTTTTTCATAAAACATTCAAGTTCAAGAATTTCCTCCGTCAATCTTCGTGTATTTACGAACCAAGGTATGCGTAGTGTTAATTCATGGACTCCTTTCGTCCATGAAGCCCAAGAATCTCTTTTCTAAGTTTAATTTTATGGATTTCTTTATGAATTTCATGTTGGGTTTGTTTTGTTTATGTTGAGAATGATCAATTGAATTCAAATCTATGTTGGGTGATCAATTTTCTGTGGAAATTGATTTGTATAGATGTATATTCATGTGAACCTATGAATAAACCCTAGATGATGAAATTAAAGATCAATCATGATGATTAATTGTTGTATAATGTTGTCTACATGTGCTATGCCTACCATGTGTATGATTAAATGCCTAGATGAAGGAACAATGCCCAACTAGTATGATATCATGAAATCCCCATGTATGTACAAGCTTATGCATATCACAGGTTTGATGAAGTGCTTTAATATATGAATTATGTATTGTGTTGTTGATCATGTGTTCAAGTAAGCCATGCTATGTCAGTTTCTTCTCATCGAGTCCTGGGGGTACTTGTACCCGAACATTTAGCTGTGTGCCTAGAGCCATGTCATGTTTTTATGATTTCCTCAGTCAAGCTATGATCCATAGAACTCAATCAGTCATGTGACTCAGGAAATCTCAAAAATCTCAGTAATCTCAGTAGTTCAGTAATCTCAGTGATCTCAGTACTCAGTAATATCAGTAACCTCAGTTTTCCCACTCAATCTATGTAACTTCAGTATTCTCAGTCAGTTCTCAGAACTCAGTACATTTCGTCAGTCAATGGAACTCAGTAAATTCTGTTTAGCTCTGCTAAACAATACCACTAGTATCAGTTTAGTTCAACTAATTAGTTCAGTTCAGTTAATCAATTCATCTTAATTAATTAGTTCAGTGTCTTTCAGATGGGAGTAGGATTCAGTACCGAGCAAGCCTAGGGATGAGGACTCACCCGCTAGATACGACTGAGATCCCTAGAAGTAATCCCTAAGTTCTAGAACTACGTTCTATTGTAGGTACGAGATGTCACCCGTTAGATAGGACTGACATACTCAGGGATCACCGGTTAGAGCATTTAAATGTATTGGACTGATCCTAGGGGTCACCCGCTAGATTAGGACTAACTCCACAACAGTTGTCTTTACCAGTGGTGCGGTACTAACACCCTTCTAGCTGGGGTTACATGTTGGACCCTAGTTAGCTTAGTATGTGGCATGTCAGTTAGATGAATTCATCCTACAGTTTCATTTACAGAATCAGGACTGTCAGATATAGTCAATTCAGCTTAGTAGTATAGATTTAAGACTGTCAGATACACTCACTCCTTATCATTATAAATAGACTCTGGGATCACACACTAGATAGGACTGATCTCAACTATGGTCAATCAGTATCAGTATCATCAGATGTAGAGATCACCCGCTAGATAGGATTGATCTCAGCTTCAGTTATTCAGATACAGTGCGGAACTCAGCTAGATCCATCAGATTCAGGACTATCAGATATAGTCACTCATGTTATCAGTTATATCAGTTATCAAAACTCATATTATCAGTATTCAGCTTCAGGACTATCATATACAGTCAACCAGTCCAGTTCTTCATAATCAAAATTATCAAACACAGTTATCCATGTATCAGTAACATACTATCAGTCCCTCAGTATTTAGTAATACAGTAACAGTTTCTCACTCATCAGTGACTCAGATGTCAATGTTAGTAGACTCAGTAGTCAGAACTCAGTATTCAGTCCTATCATGATCTCAGTTACAGTTACGTATGCATGCATGTATTCTCACGTTCATGTTAGTCAGTCAGTTAGTATTATTCGTGCATATAAACCTATTACATTCAGCCTACCTCACTTGCATACTAGTACATTCAAAGTACTAACGCTTTTGTGCTATGGTGTATTATACCATAGGTTTAGAAACACGAGCTCCAGAGAACCAGTAGCACCCCAGTTTAGCGATCAGAGTTAGCAGTGAGTCCTTATTATTCGAGGACATGATGATCTCATTACTATTTTAGTTTTTAGTTTATTTCAGTAGTCGGAGTTAGTTGGGGGCATGTCCCATCAACTCCTTATTCAGACAGTTTAGAGTCTTTCAGACTTCAGCATGTTAGGCAGTTATTTCATATTTGCTTTGGTATTGTTATACCATTTTAAGATATTATTTATCAAATGTTCATTGAATTTTGAACCTTATGGCCATTAAGTTCATGTTTTCGCATATTTACAGTATATTTTTCAGTGCTGATTACAGATATCAGTCATGGGTTAGCTTGTGGTCTTTTGGGGTCATGAGCACCATGTAACGTCTCGGGTACCAGATTTGGGGCGTTACAACTATGCTGTTGATGGTATTCAAACTAATCCTACTTCTCATAGTTGCAAAAAAATAAGAATTATTAGAATCACTAAGTTTAAGCCACTGATCCCTGGACTTCTGTCTTAGAATACTCCTCTCTATATTACTCCATGTCTCGTGGTTGTGTTTAAGTTCCTTTTCTTGTTGGAATAGATTCTTGTATTGATGATGATCTCTCATTTGTTCTTGTATATTGGCCAGCTGTTTTCTACACTTTACAATCTTTTCAGATACTTGTTTAAACTCTTGGCAATTCAGTGATTTCAATCCCTACCGATGTTTCTTAATTTATCCATATTATAAATCAAACTAAAAAATATTCAAAATACACAAAAATAATAAAAATACATATTCAATAATTAATACACTAATTAAAAATTAAAGGTAAGAGATGGAACGACAATACTAAATTTTTGAAGTATCCGGAAGTTGCGACTTTAGAAAACTTTCACTTGATATTTATAAACGCAAAATTTAAAAATAAAATTGAACATTTTAGAAGATAATTATAATATTGAGAGAGATTAAGATTTGAGAGAATGAGGGTTGTGTGGAAAATGATTTGAAATTGTAGGGTATTTCTAGGAATTTTTGAATTAATTTTTTTTTAATAATATAGGCCAATTGGTCGTAGGGGCTCCAAACGACTATAATGTTGTTAGACCTCAACGGTCCAATTGACAAGTTGGGGTCTGACGGCTAAATCATAATTATTTAAAAAGAATCTTTTCTTATTACCGGGTCGGCCCGGGTGACCCGTGTGTTTGGTCCGGGCCTCTAAACGGCCCGATCAACGAAGACGATCCAGTTCAGGACCGGCATCCCTATAACCCTGGGGTCGATCGAGCTGGGCCCTCTAAATGGGCTGGGCTTACTGGGCCGGAATGGGCTTATTGATAGGTTTATGTGAGACTAACATAGGGGTATTATACTTTTGTGAAATATTTTAACAAGATTAGGATGTGCATTATAAAATGTTTAGAGTGATAGAAATGGACAAGCAAAACAAAACACAAGAGAATATGTCTCAGATCTCGTACAATACTTAACTTTTATTGAGTACCATTCTCAACATATAACAAATTTTGCCAAAAATTATATGATTATTGCATCGTTGAAATTAATCTCCAACCTTTCAAATCGTTCATGATTAAGAGGTTTTGATAAAAGATTATAGCGTTTTTATTAAAAGATAACACAACATTGTTTTAACTGAAAATTGTACTAGCACGAGGTGCCTAGCGAACATCATTCATAATTTTCTTGAGTTATTTGGGAAAAGTATCTTTGGTATATGATGGATGAGACTATACAACACCTTTCCAGGAATTTAGGCAAGTTTGTATGAAATTTACATAAATTTCAATAAGTTTATTTTTATTTTCGTAATAATGGAATCCGGGGACAACCAATGAGGGACGATCATAGTAAAATTTACAAATCATTTTCTAATATAATTGAAGGCAAAGAGGGAAGATTTTGTGAGACTCTTCTTGGTAAACGAGTTGATTATTCAGGACATTCTATCATTGTCGTGGGTTCTTCACATTCATTACATCGATGTGGATTGCCTAGTGAAATAATAGTAGAACTTTTCTTGACATTTGTAATTCGTGGTCTAATTAGACAATATCTTTCTTCGAACATAGGAGTTGATAAGCGCAAAATTCACTAAAAAGAACCGATTGTATGGAAAATCCTTCAAAAAGTTATGCAGGGACATCTTGTATTGCTTAATAGAGCACCCACTCTGCATAAATTAGGCATATAGGCATTCCAACCCGTTTTAGTGGAGGGGGGCGCTATTTGTTTACATCCATTAGTTTGCAAGGAATTCAATGCTTTACTCTCTATTTCTACTTTTCACTTAATTACAAATAATCTTTTATTTTGCAATTTTTGTGTACATTGTTAGATACATAATTTTAAAGTTTAGATACATAATTTTAAACATAATTGGTCGGATACATAATTTTGAAGTTGAAATACATAATTTTAATTACTGATATATTCATTTCTAAAACTATTTGGTTCAAATACATAATACATTAACTAGACCAAAGGGAAGTACATAATTAAAATTATGTATTCAAAAAATTATGAATTTGTAGATGTATTCATGTAATGCCCCGGGCATGTACCTCGAACGCTACACGGTGCTCACGACCCCGAAGGACTATAAGCTAACCCATGACTGGTACCTGCCATGAGCATTGAATAATAATACTGAAAGTAATGAGGAAAATAGGTTGAAATGCTATCAGGTTCAAAATCTGAAATACTGTTAAAATATAACATCTGATGAAAACACCCGCAATACTTAATACTATTTGAAATAGTCTAGTCTAAAAAGCCTCTAACTGAACTGCCTGAATTGTGGAGTTGATGGGACAAGCCCCCAACTAACTCCAACTACTGAAATAAAAACATTTCCTCGATAGATAAGGACTCACTACTAAATCTGACACTGTTGGTTGAATCTAAATCTATCTATGCGTGGTCCGGAATCTGAGCGTCTGAACCTATGATATGAGACATTATAGCACAAAGAAAAAGTATGCGTCAGTACATGGAATGTACTAGTATGCTATATAAGGTAAAGTTGAATGCAAGGGTTCATATGCATGAGCAGTAACTGACTGAATGATATAAAGTAACTGAATGTGAGAACACATAAATAACTAAAACTGCTGTAAATACAGAGGATGCAATACTGTGCATATATGTGTATACTATATCTGAGATTTTACTGAAGGTATATACTGAGTTCTGATAACTGAGCAACTAATATCTAAAGTTTCTGATAACTGCGTGACTGTGACTGACAGTCCTGATTCTGTAGAACTGAACTGAGTTCTATACTGAGACTGAAACTAAAACTGTGGGAAGTAATCATCTAACCGATATATCCCTCTCTGAACTGATTGGGGTCTAACTTATAACCCCAGTTGGAAGGGTGTCAGTATCGTGCCATGGGTAAAGACAAGCTGAAGAGTCACCCTCAATCTGGCAGATGCTCTGAATGAGAACAGTGGTACTCTCAATCTGGCAGGTAAAATACCTTATCAACCCTCAATCTGGCAGGTTGATGTCTCAACCTATGCTGGCTACATAGTTCTGGAACATAAGAACTGCTTCTAAGGATCACACCCTCTACTATCAGGTGAGTACCCATCCTTGGGTTCATTCTGTACTGAATCCTACTCCCAACTGAATAGACACTGAATGAATTTCTAAACTGTACTAGGCTGGACTAAACTTGTTACTGAGTTCGCTGAGTTCTGATATCTGACTGAATATACTGAGTTCTGTATTTACTGAATACTACTGATCGTGAGATTTCTGAGGCTATTCTATAACTACTATAGATCTAGCTAAATAGATAGATCTTAGGGTATTGAATACTCCCAGGATTTGATAGCATGAAAAGTAGAGTATAACACGATCTTGAATACATAACAATGTTCACTTGTCCATAATTCATTCCTAAAGACATTCTATCAAACACTTGTAAGGCATAACTTATGCATATACTAGCATGTCATGATTCTACCATTTACTTCACATGGACATTCTATCAAACACTTGGGGAGTACAACTTGATGCATACAACCATGGGTAACACACAAACATTGTGACTACAATACCCGAACTTGCTAATTCAATGATTATAACTTGGGGATTTCACAATTTGATATACACACCATTACAATTTCATGAAACTTCCAATTAATCATGGATTGGAAACTCAAATAGTGTCATAAACATGCTACAATCCAATTTAAGCATGTAAATCATGAATATTAAGCTTGTAGTTTTAAAAGAGATTCTTGGACTCTATGGGTAAAAAGGACCCATAGATGAACACCTAAAATACCTTGATAGTTAAATTTGTGAGGATTGATTGCGTGTTATTGAAGCTTGAATTTGAAATTAGATCTCCTAGGGTTTGTTCTTGAGAAACTTTGAGAAAGAATGAGGGATTTTGCCCTTTATTGTTTCTCACTGTTTTTCACTGATTCCTCACTCTCTTCATATTCTCTCTCATAATTTCTCTCCAAACTTTGGTGTGTGTGTACGCTTATGGTTACCACTGTGTTGTGTGGTGTATCCGTCTTGGCGGTATGTGTGTGCGTGGTTTTTGAATTGTGTGTCGGTGTGTGTAATGGTTTAATCTGTGTGAATCCTTTCTTTAGTATGAGTGGTGTATGTGAATTGTATAGTGTATGTGTGTGTTAATGGAGTCTGTGAGTGGAATTGTGAGTGTGTATTGTGTATATATATCAAGAGTGTGTATGAGTTGGGTGTGTGAGCTGTCCAAAAAATCTGTTAAGGGAAAAAAATAGGAAAAAATGTGAGTGAGGTAGGGGGTTGAGTAGGGTAGTAAGGTAGGTAGGGGGTGGGTTAGGATGGTTAGGGTGAGATAAAATTTATTATGGATTTGTTAAGAGTTGGTTATTATTTTGTCATTTTATGAAAAAATTATGGAATGGAGTGACAATGCGTAATAAGGTAAGGATAAATAAGTAAAAAAAATAATTTCGGGGAAGGCTAAAATTACGTGTCTACATCATGCCTCTCTTTGGATGTAAACACAAGGTGTTTTCATACAAAAAAATGAGACAGAATTTTGACTCAACCATTATTTAAAAAAAGAAATAGAAGGAAAAAAAACAACCGAGTTAGAGGGTAGAGTAAGGTCCCGTCGAGGTTCCGATCCGTGGCTCTGTTATTACATCAAAATTAAAATTACAAGTTAAAAAGATAAACGAAATTGCTAAAGTCCTATCTATGCAGCTTTCCTTGGCTCTTGACTTGCTATTTCATCACCCTGTTCTCTGCGCGGGCTCCCAGTTTACAATTTTATCACCTTGTTGCTTGGCTTTCAATTTCTTCACCTTGTTCACCAGGCGGGCGTCTGAGTTGCTATTTTTTCAATTTGTAGACTTTTAATTTCTTTACCTTGTTGCTTGACTTTCAACTTCTTCATCTTGTTTCTTGACTTTCAACTTCTTCACCTTGAGGCTTGACTTTCCATTTATCCGTCTTGTTCTTCAGTCGGGCTCCTGAAATCACATAAAAAATGAAAAAGAAAATTATCCCAAACAAAGGTTATGATAAAGAAAGATTCCATTTTTTAGAAGAGTGAAGTTTCAAACAACAGGAATTAAATTTTTGCCCCAGTTTATCATTAGTGGACTTTTGTGAAAGTCCCATCATAACTACTTGAAAAACTCAAACAAGGAAATGCGTCTTCTATAGGTTAATTGGAATGATTCGATTAGAAAGTGCATTTTCCAGGAGTCAAAGCAAATGACTCGACTAGAAAGTACATTTTCTAGGAGGGGAATGACTCGACTAGGAAGTACATCTTCTAGGATTCAAGGGGAATGACTCGACTAGAAGGTACATCTTCTAGGAATCAAGGGGAATGATTCAACTAGGAAGTACATCTTCTAGGAGTCAAGAGGAATGACCCGACTAGAAGGTACATCTTCTACGAGTCAAGGGAAATGACTCGACTAGAAGGTAAGAATGACACAGCTAAAAAGTATATCTTCTAGGAATCGAGAGAAATGACTCAACTAGAAGGTACATCTTCTAGGATTCAAGGGAAATGAATCGACCAGGAGGTACTTCTTGTAGGAGTCAAGGGGAATGACTCGACCAGAAGGTACGTCTTCTAGGAGTCAAGGGAAATGACTCGACCAGGAGGTACGTCTTCTAGGAGTCAAAGGGAATGACTCGACCAGGGGGTATGTCTTCTAGGAGTCAAGGGGAATGAATCGACCAACAGGTACGTCTTCTAGGAGTCAAGAGGAATGACTCAACTAGGAGGTATGTATTCTAGGAGTCAAGAGGAATGACTCGACTAGGAGGTACGTCTTCTAGGAGTCAAGGGGAATGACTCGACTAGGAGGTACGCCTTCTAGGAGTCAAGGGGAATGATTCAACCAGAAGGTACGTCTTCTAGGAGTCAAGGGGAATGACTCAACTAGAAGGTACATCTTCTAGGACTCGAGGTTTAATTTAAGAAGTGTATTACCTAGCAATTGAAAACTGAAACCTGTGCAGTAATATTGCTTCCTGCATATGTAGAAGTGAGTCATTGTAGCCCTTGATATTTCTGCTTTGAAGTTCTTGATTTGAAGGTAACATATTTCTGTTTAATCAAAGAAAACTTGCGAGTTTAAAACATGGTGGCTTTGGCTTTCGAGGTAATTGCTCTTGGTCACATTCAATCTTGCTTCTGACCATTGGTATTGTCATTGACTTGCTGCAGTATTAATTTAAACTCAGATCATTAAGAGTGACTCTGACACAAACACAGTATCTCTGTTGTTGATATGTTCCTTAGATTAATCCTTTGAACCTTGGTATTTCCAGGAGTTCCCAGACTTATCTGTTGACAAAACTTTCTGCATGCTTTATTTCAGCTCACCATCATGTCTCTTTCATGTGCTGGCCTTTTTGTCTTACTTTGTGCAATTGAAAAATTTGATAGCAGTTTTGAAATCTTTTCTCACTTGTTTTGACATGGACTTGACTCAAAGACACGAGAAAAATGACAATAATTTTTTTTATTTGGATAACTGACTCAAGAGAATGAAAAATAATGCTATAGAGAAGAAAGAAAAGACAACGAATGACCCCATTGAAAAGGAAAAAAAAGAATTTATCTAAAAGTGACAGTCAACTCTAATGATTATGACATGCGTTTGGATTAAGCTGCTTGATCTTTCCATCCAAACTTTCACCAATTGATGTTGAGTTAATGGCCTTGAAACTGAGTTGCTTCCTTAGGTCAATTGCATTTAAGACCTCATTCGGTTAGTGATACCTTGAAAGGTTTTCACCAATAATCCTCTCTCATTTTTCTCTCATCTCACCATTACCTTATGGCGCCCATGAGGGTTTTCACCAATAAGACTCTCTCATTTTTATTTCTCTCGGCTCATAGTCGTCTTACGGTGTCCATGAGGGTTTTCACTAATAAGACTCTCATTTCATTCTCTCTAGACTTACCATCGCCTTACGGTGCCCGCGAGGGTTTTCACCAATAAGACTCTCTCATTTTTATTTCTTTCTTGATTCTTTATGCTGAGGAAGACAAGAGTTCCCAAATGCATCATCTATCCCTTGCATGCTTAGCGTTAATATCCTCAAAGATTGATTTGAAGGTCTTTCTTTGGTTGTAACTTCTCTTTCGGATAAAGTTAGAAAAAAAAGATGACATGAGGCCTAAACAACACTTGAAGTGGGGTGGGATCGAGCCCAGAGTAGGGCAGCCTACGTATCTCACTCCCGAGAGAGGGGAATTATGTCACACATAGTTTCGACAACTTATTTTGTTGCCTGACTCTGATTTTTCTTTTATTGACTCTTTTTCTCTTTGAGACTTTTCTGACTCTATTTTTCTTGACACTCTTCTCTTTTCTTTTTTTTGGACATATTTTCTGTTTTTTTTTGAAACTTTTATGACTATTATTTTGCTCAACATTTTTCTTTTGAGCTTTGCTGACTCTATCTTGATTCCAAAAGAGTGGTATGAAAGAAAATTACACTAAAGCTCAAATGGGGTAAATAAAGGATGACACAATGTTTGGATAGCAGAATGAAATGACATCATCATATCAATTCTTGAAAATGCAAGTACACATCATGCAATATGAAGTGAAAGATAAAGATCATTTGTGACACTTTAACAATATTAACTTAACTGAGCATGCGTGCCACTTCTTCTTCTACACTTGTTAAACGTACAACTCCACCTTTGTTGCACATCACTCACATCGAATGATCTATGATTTTATGGAGCTGGTTATCTTTCTATTTGTCTTGATATAGGGATCACACGTCCATTATTTAACCTAATTGAGCTATGTTTTTCGATTGATGACCAAGTTATTCTTGTCATTCTCAAAATAATTGCCTTAATTTTCAAAAAAGGCTTTAACTTGTCATCAAATGTCTCAACACCCTACCTATTTTCTCAAATGATTTTTTCTAACTTTAGCTTTCTGATTCAAAGTCCATGCTAGCATGTTATATCACTAGAATCAACATAAAATGTACTGTGTGAAGAAAACAAATAACACATATTTAAAACACAAAGGAAAAGGGACACTTCATTTAGTTGAAATAAAAGAAAGAAGGGTTTGAACATAAATGACAAAGGGACAAATAAGATAGATCCCAAACTACAATCCTGAAATAATTCAGATAACAGAAAAGAAAACAAAATAAACTACTAAACCTCTTTCTAATAGAGAGAGGGGTGACTTCTCAATTGCTGAGCTTGACATCTTAGCCACTGATTTGCATATCCGCATGACTAGAGATTTCCTCACTGTCAAAATTCAGCACCATAATTAATCTATCTTGAATCATCTTTTTTATTTCTCTTTTCAAATCCCAACAATCTTTAATACTATGACTTGAGCATCAGAATGATGCGTACATCATACATTAGGATCAAAATTTCTTGAATGAGGATTAAGAGTGTGCTAGGAGAGAAGTGATCATGCCCTACTATACTAATCTCTAAAATAAACTGGCATATGATTCTCCAATTGGTGTGAAGTTATCTCTCAACTTTTGCCTCATTTCATTGTTTGGCTTGGATAAAAAATTGGGCCTAGAAGGGCTTTAATGTATTTGTAGAGTTAGTGGATGACTCTGAGGAGTTGGTGCGTGTCATTGTGGGTAAGATGGGGGTTGAACATATGGTTGTGTATTATACACTGGATATGAAGGTGGGAGAACAAAGTATAATGGATTTTGGGAGTGATTATGTGGAGCTTGGGCATGAACTTGGGCTTGAGCCTGAGGGGAATGATGATGTGGCCTTCTCGACCGTGCTCGCTGTCCAACTACAATAGCAGATACATCTTCCTCATTCTTCTTCCTTCCACACCTCCTGAACCCTTTTGAATTGCTTTAGTAGTTGCTTTTAATGTTGCAAAACTCATAATGTGACTGATCTTAATTTCATCATCTATCATCTCCCCCATTTTGAGGACCTCAATAAATGGCTTGCATAATGTAGGCAACAGGTGTTGATAATATGTTTCATCCTGCACTTGAATAAACACCTCCACTATCTTGCTCTCTTTCATTGGCGGTTTCACCCTAGCAGCTTGTTCACGCGATCTAATCGCATATTTCTTGAAATTTTCAGTACTTTTCTTCTTCTTATTCATATTAGTTAGGGATTTCTCATCAAGCATCAATTCCACATTATACTAAAATTGTTACATGAATTTATTAGCTAGGTCATCCCAACTATTCCACTTGTTGATGTCTTGATCAACAAACCATTTTGAAGCTAGACCCAAAAGACTCTCACCGAAATAAGCCATGAGTAATTCTTCCTTCCATCCAGCTAACGTTAGTTGGTTGCAATAACGTCTCAAATGTGCCATAGGGTCCCCATGCCCATCATATTTCTTAAAATTTGGCATTTTAAAACCAAGAGGGAGATTAATACCTAGAAACATGCATAGATTTTTATATAAGACACTTTTGTACCCCGCAAGTTCTTGGAAGTTCTTCATAGCCAGTTCTAAACTTCTCAATTTTTTGATCATTTCCTCTCGTTCTTCTATCATAACAGGCTCTTCAGCATTAAGAGAAAATTCAGGTGGGTAAGTGTAGCCATATGGACCAGTTGACTTAAATGTGGGCTCGGAAGCATAATGTTGATCACAAAAAATATTCAATACAGGGTCACTTGTAGAGTGAGGAATCACAATTTTTGGATTGACATTAAAAGCAGGAGCTTCAGGCAGGAGTGATGCTGCAAAAACATAAACAGTAGGTAGATCCGAGCATGTGGTAGTTTTGTGTTGAGGAGTGTAGAAACGAATATTAGAAGTGTTTGGATAGTGTTGCCTCGGAGTAGTCCCTAATGCATGTTGTGGCGTGTCAACAAAAATAGGAAATTGTACATGTGACACGGGAGGCAAACTAGAAAGATATTCCAGATTATCAGTGGAAAATGGAAGAGATGGCAACTCATTAGCCCAAGCTCGATGCATTTCTATCATTTGCTGCCTTAATTTTTGAATCTCTTCATTAAATCCTAAATTCTCATTCCCCAAACTCTCTATCTGATTAGTGACAACAATCTCGGTATTCTTGTTGGGCATAACTTTCTCTTTGACTTGGTGTAATATGGAGGACCATCCAAAATGCCATAAACCAATCACCTTAAACTAACTGGACAAGAGATAGCAAATGCGTTAGAGTTAAATACTTTCTCAAAACCTTTTTCTTTTTTTCTTTTTCTTTGGAAAAGATCACTGAACCTGAGAAGGTTGCCTACGTATCTCACTCCCGAGAGAGGAGAATCAGGTGTGCGTAGTTCGTGAAGATTGGCCACAAAATGGCCAATCAAACTCTTTTTTTTTTCTTGTAACTTCAGAAGAAAAGAAAGTAACAAATTGTCCAAAGAGCTGACAAAAATCTTTTTGAATTTTTGATTTTGAATTTCATATGAAAACGAAACTTGAAACTATTAAAGAAATTTTTTTTTTTGCAATTTTCTTTTAAAGATGTATATGACACCTACTCTAAATGAAGAGTGAAGAAAATCTTTTTGGATTTTTTAAATAAGATCACCGAACCCTGGAAGGGCTGCCTATGTATCTCACTCCTACGAAAGGAGCATCTGGTGTGCGTAGCTTGTCCAGATTGGACAATTAGGGATTAATAACAAACTAAACCATGACTTAAGAGATACGACCAAAGACAGACGATGAAAACATCAATAAAATCTTTTTTGGGTTTTTCGATTTGGCATTTCACATAAAGCTGACACCAACAACTATGAAAGAAAAATCTTTTTGATATTTTTGTTATATGAAATGTACAAACTTCTACCATCTTTTAAAAATTTTTCTTTTTATAAAAACTCCTATTGAAAAACTATTTTTGCATTTTTCGACTTATGAACGCTTACTAAAGGAAACAGAAGGGAAATCTTTTTGATGTTTTTTATTTTTTTGGGAAATGAGTGCAAAAGTTAAAAAAATCTTTCTGAATTTTTGGATTTTGGAAAACAAAAGCCATAAAGAACTCTAAAAACTACGAAACTCTTTTTTTGTCTCACTTTTTTCTCTCTTTTTTTCTTTTTTTTTCTTTTTTTTCAAACTTTTCTTGCCTACACACTTTCCTTTAATTCTAGCAAATGCTTTTTTCCCAAATCAGTCTATCAAATGATCCTATTACCCTCAAAGATGCAACAATTAGCACATAGGGATGCTTTAGGGGTCAGTCTCCTACAAAGGACCAAGTGGGTCCCACTAAGTCTCATTATGATGCAGATAAGCATAATCTAAAGGCTGACCTAGTATGAGGTCCACTAACAAGGCTGTTCGAGGGCGCATATGATCGATAGTGGATGCAATTACTTTTCACCTAGTCTATACATCCAACGGCTCCCCCTCCTTAAATAAGGGTAAATCAACTAAAGTTCGTGTACATGACATGTACTTCGGGATTTGTTGAGGAAAAAATTGACTTGAGGTAATGCATATGATGCTAGATATAAAACTGTAAACACATACCACATACGCATCCAACAATGATAAAATAATAACAAAACAATGATAACACAAACAAACTGTCTATACACCCATAATGTCAAACTAATCCAATACAACTCCAAAAAATTAGCTTGAATTTTGAGTTATTCCCCAGTGGAGTCGTTCGAGCTGTCACACCCCTTTTTTTAACAAAAAAACATTGATTTTAAGTTTAAAAGAGTTTTTATTATTAAGTGACAAAGAATGAAAATTTATTTCCAAAAGGATTCTTTTACATTTTAAACTCAGAGTCACCACCTGACATAAATTTGGTGTGCCAAGTCACCATTGAAAAATCTTTTTTCAAAATGGTTTGACTCTTTAAAACTAGTTTGCGAACATAGATTTTAGTGACGGAATTCTGTTGACTGAAGGGAAGATGTTAGGCACCCCTTGATCCTGTAGTTTGATCACGGTTGCTTCTTGGAGTATATCGGCTAATATGATACTATGAAATGTATAAATCAAACAAAACATACAACAAGAAAACAAATAAAACAAAGCAAAACCAAAAATAATGTCCAGTTCAATTTATTACAAACCAAAATAAAAATACTGAAATGAAAACTTAAACTATTCTAACTACCCTAACTATGCTTTAACCGATGCGTCGGGCCTTGATCACGAACCTCCTTCGCATACATAATAGATACTTCAGGGCATTCCCTGATGAATAAATACAATATGCCTCGGGGAATTCCCCGGCCAAATATATACATTTTTAATGCAATAAAGCAAAATTGTTCAAACCATTCAAGCATTCAAGAATCATAATTTCTAAATTGCCTACCGAACCTATGTTTGCCTATCCGTTTCAACCTATCATGATACTATCAAGTTTGCTGAAATTAACATCTATTTTAAATCGAACAAAACAATTAATCAACACAAGCCAATATTCACTTTTATCAATTGTCGATTTCCCGCCCCAAATGAATTCACATCGTTCTCAACCAATTACCAATTTTGATATAGAATCAACCAATCGATAGCCATAATCACTCACGATGATCCAAAATATCTCAAAATCAATGGAAACAAAGTCCACACAATATGAATTTAATGCACCAAAATATCAGACAATTAGAATTAATTGAGAGTGAGATAAGAAATGGACCTCAATTTATTTTAAATCCAAATTGTTCGAAGCCGCCAATGGACTCAAATACCTCGATCCAAACCTCAACCAACGAATCTATGCAAACCCGCCAACTCGATCGAACCCAAAACCGAGAAAACCAAAATAGAAATGTCAAATTAAAACCCCCCAAAATCAAAATCGACTCTGAACTAAGAAACAATATTGTAATTTTGCTTACAGTACTATTTGTGTCAAGCGGGGTTACGGGTTTTCATGACAAAGGTGAGAGGGTCCTTGGGCTGAGTCGTCACGTCTTTAATGGAGCTCTGGTGAGCCTCAACAGTGATGAACCCAACGAGGCTGAGCCAAATTGAGTTGAGAGCTTTGGCATTTCTGATTGGTTAGTATTTTTTGGCGGCTGGAAGAGGGTCCTTGCCGAAAATAAGCTTTCCATCGAAAGGGAAGAAAACTAATGGAGTTATTCTGGCAAAAACTTGCCAGAATGGATTTGCCCTCTACTGTTTCTCATTATTTTTCACTGATTCCTCACTCTCTCTGTATTCTCTCTCTCAATTTCTCTCCAATCTTCGGCGTGTGTGTACGCGTATAGTTACCACTGTATTGTATGGTGTATCCATCTTGTTAGTGTATGTGTGCGTGGATTTTATGTGTTTTTGAATTGTGTATCGGTGTGTGTGTGTGATGGTGTAATTTGTGTGAATCCTTTCTTTAGTGTGAGTGGTGTATGTGAATTGTATAGTGTACGTGTATGTTAATAGAGTCTGTGAGTGGAATTGTGAGTATGTATTGTGTATATATATCAAGAGTGTATATGAGTTGCGTATGTGAGTTGTCCAAAAAATCTATTAAGGGGAAAAAATGGGAAAAAACGTGAGTGGGGTAGGGGTTGGGTAGGGTAGTGAGATAGGTAGGGGGTGGGTAGGATGGTTAGGGTGAGATAAAATTTAGAGAAAAGACATCTTTTCCCCCTGAACTTGTCCTCCCAACTCACTTTAGCACTTAAACTTAACTTTCGTTTATTTCCCCCTTTAACATCTTTAAAATGAATTATTTCAACCCCTTAACAGTCCGCGTTTAAAAAGTGATGTTGAGCGCGTAAAAACTCATTTTTGTCTTTTTAAATTATTTTCTCTTTCTTTTAAATACCCGTTTGAACCCTCCCTAACGGTTATATCTATTTTTCTATAAAAGAAACCCTAATTTATCCTCCCCTTCTTCATCTTCAGCCTAAAACTTCTTCAAATCATGAAAGTGATGCAAAGAATAAAATTACTTTCTCTTGATCTGTATTAAGTCGCATAAATTTGGGATTTAAAAACATAAAATCGAATTGATTTTAGCTTCGTCTCTTTCCGTATTAAGGTATAATCTCATTCATTACTTTGTCTATGTTTTATTAGGAATTACTTTCAAAATGAATTTCTGAATTACTTTGTGTCCTTTAATTTTTTTTTTTCTAAATTACTCTTTATCTTATTTGTTGAAATGAATTTCTTGTAGCACACAATAATGAAGTCAGTTAACTTGAGTAAACTATGTATGGAGGAAAATAATTCTTCTTTAAAGCAAGTTATTCATTGTAATCATGGAATTTTGTTGCATTTGAAGACATCTTGGACTTCAAGTAATCCCGGTAGAAGATATTGGGCATGTCCTTATTATGGGGTAAGTATCAAATTTTGCAATTTCTCTTGTTATTTTGATAGAATTGATTAAGAGAAATGAGGTTAATATATTCTTTATTTGTCACCATTGAAGGGTCCAAGATCTTGTGATTTTTTGCATTGGAGGAATTCAGAAGACATTAATCCGAGGTCCAAATATGTGATTCCTAAACTAATTGAAAAACTAGGTGAGCTCGAGAATTTAGTTGAATCTTGTTATTTCAATGAAGTTGAGAAATTGATTGGATTGAGCAAATCAATCAAGGAAGATTCAGAAAAAGTAGACAAGCCTAAAGAATCAAAACATGATGATAATGGGATTAATATGAAATTGGAGAAGTTGGAAGAAGAGATTCAAAAAATCAAGGAGAAAGAAAAGAATTGGAGACGAATAGCTAAAGTAACAACTAGAAACAATACTCACTTCTTTGTTGTGTGTTTTTGTTGTATATTAGTAATAGCTTTAATCTATTTGGTTGGATGCTTTATATGAAAAATGGTTCAATGAGGTTACCTTAGCACTAGGTTGTTGTTATATGACGTGTTGCAAATTATTGTGTGAGAGTAGTGCAACTTCTTTTGTATTTGGATTCTCTTATATATATGAAGAAGAGAAAGGTTGCTAGATGAAGTGAATCATGTTTGTTTATCTTTTGTAATGGTGCAACTTACTTCTTTTGCATTTTTGTGAGTATTTATAGTTAAATTGGTTGCATTTGAATCATTTAGTACCCAAAAAATAAGTGCAGGCAACAAATTGCAATTTGAAGTTGCAAAATGTCCAAATACTGTAGGCATAACACATTATAAATGCAGTAACAACTGCTGATATTTCAACAGAAACATTAGCCAAAAAATGCAGTCATGACTGCTGATATTTCAACAGAAACATTAGCTAAAAAAATGCAGTCACATCTATTGATATTTCAACAGAAACATTAATAAAAAATATAGTCACTACTGCATCATTGTTTTCAAAAGATGTCAAATTAGTGCAGTCACAGCTGCGTAGTTGAAGTCACCACAATTGAACTACTAGCTAAGTTAAAATCACTACTGTTTCATTACACACCATCAATACAAAAAGAGAAAAACATAATCAGGCTTCTACTGGAAGGTTGTTGAACTTGTTTGGCTTAGATTATTTAGTTCAGCAACATTTGACCTTGTCCTCATCCTTTTCTGTGCTCTTATGTCTTCAAGTCCTTGTTGGGTCACAACTTTCTTTCCTTTCCATTTCACACATAAGGTTGGTTTGTGATGTCCAAGATTTCCAGTCACTATGGTGGAGTTCATAGGCATTACAGGCTAATAAAAATAAAAGAGAACAAATTTAACTAAAGACTTGAAAAAGGTTTACTTTAAATTAGACAAACATAATCAAGAAATTTTAACTTACATTGAGGACTTTAAAACCACTCTCTGTATGAAGCACCCCCATTCCAACCATCCTGGGTCTTTTATAAGCTATCCCTCTACCTTTGCTAGAACCAGTGACACCATCTCCTCTTGATGTACCAGTACAATCAACAGCACCAACTCCTCTACCTCTACCAGTTTCACCCACAACTACAGTACCAACTGCTCTACCTCTACCTACTCCACCAACAACTGCAGCACCAATTCCTTCACCTCTATCAACTCCACCAACAACTGCAGCACCAGCTCCTCTACCTCTACCAGTTTTACCAATAACTGCAGCACCAGCTCCTCTACCTCTACCAGTTTCACCAACAACTGCAGCACCAGCTCCTCTTCCTCTACCGCAGCACCAGCTCCTCTACCTCTACCAGCTTTACAAAAAACTGTAGCACCAGCTCTTCTACCTCTACCAGCTCCACCAATAACTGCAGCACCAGTTTCTATACCTCTACCAATATCTCTATCAACAACACAAATTGCAGTTTCTTTTTCTCTATCAACATCCACAGTAGCAACAGTTGCTGCAGGTGATCCTTTTCCTCTACCAGTAGCTTTTGCTGCTGCAGCAGCCTATAATACATAAGAGAAAATATAATGAGAGAAAAAAATTAAAGAAAATAAAAGAGAATTAAAATACTAGTAAATTACAAGTCAAATGTTACCTTTGTAGATCCTTTTGGTCTTCCTCCTCTTTTACTTGTGCTTGGTGTTGCTGAAAAAGAAGCCACACTAGTTCTAGTGGAACTTGAATTCAATGGACAACTCCTTTTATTATGACCCTTGTTGTGACATGTGCTGCAGGTCATCTCAACACCCCTCTTTGATAACTTTCCAGTCCTATTTTCATTTTTTTTCTAGATTTACTGGGTCTGCCTGGAAGCTTTCTTATTGTGGTTGGTATAACAGAAAGATTGGTTGACTTGGTCCATATATTCATACCAGTAACAGGCTGAATGAAGTAACTAAAACTCTTCAGGTAAGTTTCCTTAGTATACCAATGTGCAAAATAGTAATGGGTTTTAACCTTCTAAAGTGTAGTGTAGCTATGGCATGGCAACAAGGTATACCTTTTAACATCCAAGACCTACATGTACAAGTATTATCCCTCAAATTCACTATAAAATTATTTCTCCATCTATCCTTAACTTCAAAACCAAATTCACCATTCCACTTATGAGTACACTTCATTGATTTTGATGTGTTCTCTTGCTACACTTTTAGTGCCATAGGAGAAATATCAGTAATCCATGTTTCAGAAAACTGTCTCAACTGTCCTATTCTTCTCATCACCTTAACCCTTATTTCCTCAAGCATTAATATGATAGTCTTGTATCTTGCCTCTAGTATCCATGAGTTGAAGCTTTCAACCATGTTATTATCAACACTATCACAACAACTGTGATATTTGAAGTAAACCTTAGACCACCTTTCTATGTTGTACCGCAGAAGATCTCCATAAATTTTATCTTCTAACATCTCCATATGATCCAAATTTCTTCTCAATTCTTGCTCATATGTTGATTTGGCACACTTCCTAAAACAGTTTCTTCTTTCAATACCTCTCCAATCCTTAGACTAGTTGGCTAGAACATGTCTAGCACACATTCTTTGCTCTGTATTTGGTAGTAAATCTAAAATTGCACTGTCAAGACCCTTAAACAAAATAAAATATATCAGTTAATATAAGTATAAAATAGGTCCAAAAAAAAAATTAGAAAATGAATAAGAGAAAATATATGAGGTTACCTTTTGCATATCACCAATAGTAGTCACTTCAGACCCATCTCCCAGCTCACGATCATTTTTCAGAAGTCTAACAAACCATCTCCAAGTGAATTTGTTTCCAACTTCAACCACTGCCCAAGCTAGTAGTAGCATCTGGTTATTCCCATCCTTACAAACAATCACAAGTAATTGACCCTTACAAACCCCTTTCAAAAAACAATCATCAAACCTAATACATCTCCTAGCACCAGCTTTGAATGCTCTTTTCAAAGCATCAAAACATATGTCAAAAGATTAAAACTGTTTTCTTCCACCTTCAAAAGTATCTTCACTAAGCCTCACTACATATGTACTACCTGGATTGGTCTTTAAAAGCTCATCCATATAATCCAAAATTCTTTTGAACTCCTCCACATAATCACCCATAATTTGCTGCAACACAATGTTTCTAGATTTTCTTGCTACAGTCCTCCCTATATATACCTCTAAATTATTTTTTACTAACTCTTGAATATGAAAAACTCTAATTCCAGGTTCTGATGTTATTCTGTCCCTGTACCTTTCTGCCATGTACTTAGAATTCACCAATTTATTCTTTGTTGTGGCATTAAACTTGTGGACTGGAATGTACTTCTGAACTAGAAAATCTGTAGTCCTAAAATCAATGCTTGCAAACAACAACCATGGACAACCATCTACATACTTTACGCTAACCCTTTTTTATTCATTCACAAACTTATTTAGCTCTACATGTTCTTGAACAACATATATAGTAAGAGCTTTTCTAAACTCTCCAACATTTGCAAAACAAAGTCCAAGCTCCCAAACTATTAATTTACAAGTAGGATCAAACATAATCCTCTTATAATTTCTTTTTGCTCTCCTTGCTTTTCCTTCTCTTCTAGCAGGTTGTTCAACCTCAGCATCCCCATAAATATCCTGATCAGAATATATTCCAAAACTTACCTCATTATCTGAATTAATATATGGCTCATCTCCAGCTATCTTACCCTCTAGACTATTTTTCTTCTTGGATAAAATCACATCATATCCCACATCCACTCCCTTTTAACCTAAGCTAACACCTCTTGCTCTAGGCTCTTATTTTTTTTTTCTTTTTTTGGTTTCATCAGATCTCTTCTTTTTGGCAGCCCTCTTTTGTTCCCTCAGAATCCTTACCTCCTCATGAACATCACTACCATACTCATCATTTTCACCTTCATTAAAGATATCATAATAATTTGATTTTTCACTAACATCACTTTCACTTTCCCAATCTGATAGAATGACTAGGACATCTGCTGCAGTAACAAAAGCAGTGTCACCTAAATTCTAATTAATACCAGCAGAAACACCACCCAAATTCTCAGCAGTTGCAGAAACATCATTTACACTACCCAAATCATCACTCCTACCAGTACCACCACCACCATCTAAGTCCTCACCCCTAGAAGCAATACTATTAGCGCCAAAGTTTGCACCAGGAACAAAGAAATCACTGCCACAACCAGCTAAGTATTGAGCCCTAACAGCACCACCACCATTACCCAAGTCTCCACCAATAGTAGAAACATCACCATCACCTAAGTCCTTACCCCTGGCAGCAACACCAATATCACCAAAGTCCCCACGACTAGCAAAAAATCACTACTACCCCTACCTAAGTTCTCACCCCTAGCAGCAACACCACTATCACCCAAGCCCCCACTAATAGCAAAAACACTACCACCACAACCACCTAAGTCCTTACCAATAGAAAAAACATCATCACCACTACCTAGGTATTCACCCTTATCTGTAGTACTATAACTACTTAAGTTTTTAGTAAAAGTAGGTTCATGATGTATTACAGCTTCTACAAAGTCCTCTTCAAACCCTAAATCATCACAGTCCCCTAAGTCTTCACTTAACTCTTTATCAAAACCAAAACAAGATTCTTCTCCCACATGGGAGTCATATTAAATAGATGGGACCACATCTGCCACATCAACTAAGTATGTCAAATATAACTCAATAACATCTCCATTTCTAAGTAGAGGTAAAATACCTAAAATATCCCTATCACATGTTACTATTACTAATTTTTTTCTTTTGGGAGGTCTGAGATAAACAATATACGAGGAAAAATTATATCCAATTTTCTTCACGATATCAATAAATTCAAAGTAAGAAAGTCTGTCTACATCCATATTGAAACAGTCAGTAACAGTATCTCCATGATACATAATACTCAGTTTTTGTTGTATTTTGCCTCCGTGGTGAAACCTCAATGTAACATACACAAAATCCATGATTAATCTGAAGAAAAATAAAAAAAATAGCAACTTAGAATTATTCACGGCAAAGACCCTAATATCAAAGTAAAACAACCCTAATAATTACCTGAGTAGTCAAATTTCGTCACAGAGAAACCATGAATTTCATAAAAAGCCACAGCAATTACTTAATTTGAAGTGAAATCAAGTGAAACCGACTGAAATCGAGTGAAATCTATTGAAATCAACTGAAATTGGCTAAAATAGAGAGGTTTTAGAAAGAGAGAAAACTGAAATAGGTAATTTGTTAGGTTTTTAGGTATTTGATTAGAGTGGGTCGGGTTATAAACGAGAAAGGGTAAAGTTATAACATCAACCAATCAAAGGGCGCGTGCTTAACAACACCCATCCTTGACTTGGGTTAGGTTGTTAAGGGATTGAAATAATTTACTTTAAAGATGTTAAGGGAGGTAAATAAACAGAAGTTAAGTTTAAGTGCTAAAGTGAGTTGGAGAACAAGTTCAGGGGGGAAAATATGTTTTTTCTCTAAAATTTATTTTGGATTTGTTGAGAGTTTTGTTATTATTTTGTCATTTTGTGAAAAAATTATGGAATGGGGTGAGGGCTCCTGATAAGGTAAGGATAAATGAGTAAAAATGATTTTGGGAAGGGCCAAAATTACGTGTTTACAGGACTTCAAGCTTTCTTTGGAATCTTGATCACCATCGAAAAGTAATCTTTCGAGAAATCTGATTAGCCTAATACTTAAAACTATTTAAATCTTTGCTCAAAAGTTTGTTCACTCTTTGATACGTGCTTTCTACCAAAATGGTGGTAGTATTTATAGAAAAGGATGGAGATTGAATTCTTTGAATCCCATAAATCCACCAATGTAAGAAAAAGACTTTAGGGGTGTTTTGGGAATTTGAAATTAAGAATAAGGTTTGTTGGAGGATAAGGTGAGGTGGAATTGTACAATCTAGTACAAATTTGAATTTCAAAATGGAAAATGGATGGGGTTGAGGTAGAATTGTATAATCTAGTACAAATTTTGAATTTCAAAATGAAAAAAAGGATGAGGTTGAAATTGTACAATCTAATATAAATTTTGAATTTCAAATTTTAATTTTGGAATTTGAATTTGATTTTGGTGGTTGTTGATGCTATTGCGGGTAACCAGACTCAAGTTGGATTTTTACTGGCTGGGTTGTTGTGTTGAGATTGTTATTGGTTTTGTCATTATTTGTTGTTGTTGTGCGTGGTTGTTTTTAGCTGTTGTTGTCCATTGTACGCTGGTGTTGCTTTGCTAACATTATCGTTGTTGGCTGTTGGTTGTTGTACATTATTGTTGGAATTGTTTTAAGGAGAAGGTGGATCGGGTATTAGGAAGGATAATTGGGCTGGGGCAATTAAATTTTGGGCCTGGGAGGTGTTAATTTAGAAGAATAGGATGGTGGGTTGTTGTTATTTGGGTAGACTATATATTTTTGGGGTTATATAAAAAATAACCCCAATTAGTTTAGGAGTTAGTCAATTTTATTTAATTTCTAACCAAATTGAAAATCAATTGGTCAATTGCATTGCAATTGTGGTCAATTTGATTTCAATTATGGCCAAATTTAATAAATTGACTAAATTCAATTGAAATTCAATATGAATTAATACCTTGTTTAATCTCGAGCTTCTTGATTTAATAAAAATTAAATAAATATATTTTCAAATAAGTTATTTTCAAGAACAAATTACATTTAAATCAAGATTTTAACCATTTGAATTTATTTTTAAGATAAGCCTTAATTACATAAAATAAATATTTAAGTAACAAAATTATATAATTTCATATAATTGAATACAAAAATATATAATTGCTACTTATTGTGACAAAATTGCGTAGCCAAATATTTTTTAAAAATTTTATCTGGATAAAATAAATGTCAGAATTTTATTTAAAACGAAGAAACTCAGGATTAAACTTAGTTGTGGAGGGCAAAAATTAGGTGTCAACAAAGTTGAAAATCAGTTTGTTAGAAGAATAAAGAGAATTATAAGTGAAAGAGGCCGAGAATATGAGTCACATGAGTTTAATTTTTTTGTAGATCATTGGTTATAATTCATGAAACTACTCCTTATTCGCCTGCATCTAATGATGTAGCGGAAAGAAAAAATAAAACTTTAATTGAGTTAACTAATGTTATGTTAATTGAGTCTTGTGTACCTTTAAATTTTTTCGGTGAATCTCTTTTGACTGCTTGTTATGTGATAACTCGTGTGTCTCATAAAAAGATCAAATGAACACCTTTTGAGTTGTGGAAAGGCCATAAGCCAAATTTGAGATATCTAAGAGTTTGGGATTGCTTAGCCTATGTAAGGTTGATCGATGCTAAAATCTCTAAGTTGGATAAAAAAGTTGCTACTAGTGCTTTTCTTGGCTATGCTTCAAATAGTATGACCTATAAATTTTTTTAATCTTGAAGATAGTATTATTATAAAATCTGGGGATGTTATTTTTCATAAAAATAAATATTCTTTTGATTCTAAAAATAGTGGGGGTCAAAGGACTAAAGAAAATTTTTTGACACTACCTAGTTCTTCTACTTCTACTTTGAAAAATAAAGAAAATGATAATTTTGAGTTAAAAAGAAGTAAAGAGCTGGAATAGAAAAAGACTTTGATCCTGATTATTATGTTTTTAACGTTGGAGATGACCCTATCACTTTGAAAGAAACTTTATCTTCATATGATGCTGTTTTCTGAAAAGAGGCTGTAAATGATGAAATAGAATCCCTAGTTTCCAATAAAACTTGGAAGCTAGTTGATATACCATTGGGTTGTAAAACAATTGGCTGTAAATGGATCTTATGTAAAAAACTAAAATCAGATGGTTCTGTTGATAAATACAAGGTTAGGCTAGTGGCTAAAGGTTTTAAGCAACTAGAAGGCCTAGAATTTTTTGATACTTTTTCTCTGTTAACTAGAATTACATCTATTCGACTTTTAATTGCTACTGCTGTAATTTTTGATTTACATATTCATTAAATGGATGTAAAAACTACTTTTTAAAATGGAGACCTAAATGAGGAGATTTATATGGAACAATCCAAGTGTTTTGTTGAAGATGGAGAAGAAAACAGAGAGTGTAAACTTATTAAATCCCTATATAGATTGAAACAAGCACCAAAACAGTGGCATGAAAAGTTTGATTCCTGCATCATTAATAATGGTTTTGAAACGAATGGGTGTGATAAGTGCATATATCATAAGTCTTGAAATAATTTGCATGTTATTATTTGCCAATATGTTGATGATTTACTGATCTTTGGCTCTAACTAAATGTTATTGGTGAAACTAAAAATAATTTTAGAAGCCACTTTAATATGAAAGATCTTGGTAAGGCAAATTTTATTCTAGGAATAAAAATTACTAGAAATGTGATGAAAATTTTCTTGACCAATCACATTATGTTGAGAAAATTTTGAAAAAAATATAATTTCCTTGATTGCAAACATGTTGTAACTCCTTTTGATTCTAGTGTTCACCTTTTTCTTGTTGAAAGTGAAAATGATGTAATAAACCAAAAGGAATATGCTAGCATAATTAAAAGTTTGAGATATGTGATTGATTACCCTAAGTCTAATATTGCATATGCAGTAGGAGTACTTAGCAGGTTTACTAGCAAGCCGGGAAATGAACATTGATATGTTATAACGAGAGTAATGAGATATTTAATTGGAACGAAAACTTGTGGTTTCTTCTATAAAAAATATCCTGCAGTACTTGAAGACTTTTGTGATGCAGATTGAAACACTTTATCAGGTGATTCCTTATCCATTACTGGTTATATTTTTACTTTGGGTAGTGGTGCTATTTGTTGGAAGTCTAAAAACAAACTATTATTGCTAACTCTACCATGTAGGTTGAGCTAATTGCTTTAGCTTCATCTAGTGAGGAAGCAAATTGATTGAGAGATTTGTTATTTCAAATACCCTATTTTGAAAAACCATTTCCTCCTATTTTAATTCATTATGATAGCACCGCTGCAATTGGTAGAGCTTGAAACTATTATTACAATGGTAAATCCAAATCTTTGAGGAGAAAACACAGTAATATGAGATCATATTTGATAAATAATACCATTAATGTTGATTATGTCAAATCTTGTGATAATCTTGCAGATCCTTTTAGTAAGGCCTTAGTAAGAGAAAAGTTTGGAGTACACCGAGGAGGATGGGATTGAAGCCTATAAATACTTGAGTCATATATGAGGAAACCCAACCTGGGGACTAGAGATCCTATAACCAGGTTCAATAGAAAACATGAATCACATGATGACTTATTGTGAAAAAATACACTATATTTTATCCCTTCCTATGGTGTGAGTGCATTTACCTATAATAATTGTGAGGTTGAGTTTAAAACTCTTAATGAAAATTTGTAGCTCTATGAGTGGGTGCTAGAAATTACAGGAGCACTCTCGATGGATTTCACCTATGTGAGTGTGGAGGTAGGCCACTTCCTATGAGAATTAGGCTTGTTCTCAAAGATATTCATGAAATCGGAATAGCACAAAGCCATAATATGCTGGCTATAAAGTTTATGTCAACACCTTGACTATTATGTACAAGCAGTAATTTTTTATTTCCCTTAAACAGTTATACTTCAAGTCTGAGACTACAACGACTCTGGAGTAAAAATTAATATTTTACTAAGTGGATGTTTAATATAGAGCCCACCTTCATTATGCATAGCAGTCTTCCTTCTGCTAGTATACTCTCTTATTAATATTAAAATGAGTGCGGAATTGATGGATATTGAGTATTTTAATATTTAGTTTAAATATTAATGAAGGGGAGCCTTGGAGTAACTGGTAAAGTTGTTGCCATGTGACCAGGAGGTCACGGGTTAAAGCCTTGGAAACAGCCTCTGGCAGAAATGCAAGGTAAGGCTGCGTACGATACACCTTTGTGGTGGGGCCTTTCCCCAGACACTGCGCATAGCGGTAGCTTTAGTGCACCGGGCTGCCCTTTTTTTTTAGTTTATAATATTAATTTGCTTCATATTTTTTATTTAATAAAAATATATTGGTTGATGCTTTGCAGTAAGTGACATTAAGCACCTTTAAGTGCTTTAAGTTACTTTGGTGGCATGTAATGCCTAAACTCTAATTGAGTTAATGACAAGGGACGTGCGTGGCTGCAATTTTCAGCTTCCTTAACTCTCACTTCATTTGTAGTTTATGAATCCTTAAGCAGAAGTGTTGGTAGAATGAGGATATAAGTTTTATGTAACTTCCCACTCTTTATTCCTCAATTATCCTACTCTTTATGTGTTGTAAGCCTTGTAACTCTTGTACCTAAAGGTCATTGATATTCCATCTTTACTACCCCTCATTCATTCTTATTAATTGCATGAAAGAATTCCTCTCCTATAATAGAGGTGGTCTTACATATTTTCTGAGTACAAGAATATATATAGAGTTCACAAGAAAGTTAGTAAATAAGAGAGTTTACTAGTTGAAGGGAGGTTTTTTTTTGTGGAGCTTCGAACTCAACTCAACTCTTGTCCAGAGTTGTTGAGTTGTTATTTGTAAGAAGACTGTTGTATCCTGAAGGGGACAAGCCAAGAAGATTACGGCTGGACCGGTGAAATCATTTGTTGTAGTGGGCTTGAATCTCCTTAAAGAGAGCGAGATATCCGCACCTCAGCCAAGAAGAAAACTATTGTATTTTTCTTTATTTTTTGTATTTTTCAGTTGTAATTTATTGTAATTTCACCAACAAACTATAAAACCAAGAAATTACTCCTAGTATAGTGTCCGATCTTGAATTTTATCCCCAAATAAATGTTTGTCTATAAGGCAAAATTTGAAAAAAAATAAGAGGTCGTTTGATAAAGTGTATTAGATAAATAATATATGTATTAAATATAGTATTAGTTATTTATTTGATAGCAATTTTGCGACAATATGGTTAAAAGACAAGAAGACCCACCTTTCCAAGATATGCGCTCTCTTCTCTTCATAGCTACTTTTTTTTCAATCCATCAAATTTAGTAGAGAATTACTGAAAATTTGAGACAATTATAATTATCAGATTTGTTAAAAGGTGAAAATAAAGAGTACTATGTTTTCAATAAAAGTACATAAAGCTTTACATTATGAAGGGTATTTTTGTGAACAAATAATATATATAGCAATACATATTTAATTTTAATACATCATACAAAACACTGGATAAAATAGGTCCAACACTACTAATCTCAACATTACTAATAGACCCTTTATTCTTATACGCTCTACCAAACGACCCCCAATGAACAACGAAAGGTAATTAGTAAAAGCAGGATCTTGACCTCAAAGACATACGAGAAAATTGAAGGAAAGGTGTTTTTTAAGTCTTGAATAAAGGATTGGTGACATTGACCAACTTAAAGGGTCAAACATCATTAGGAAACTTGATTAAGTTAATTGTGGACATGATTAATATTTTCAAAACTTTCTAATCTTTTCAAAAATACAAATCAACTCAACCCATACCCCTCTTTAATCTAAATCAACCACTCTCTCTATCTCTTCAGCTTCTCTCAACTCTCTCTCAACCAACAGTTCTTCAAAATTTCTCCCTTCAACCTCCGGTGATAAATAGTCAGGCGAGTTCCTTTTCGACTTTCAACCGTCAATCAACGTGAAGACTTCTCTAGTGATAAAAACTTTGAGTTCTTTGTCGTCCTATTTCCTTTTTCACAGATAAAAAATTATGAAGAAACAGAAGAACTTGAGCCAACTACTCTTCTAGTATTAAAATATGGATTGAATAAAACCCTAATTTCTGGCATTTATTCTTCTTGTTGTCGTACTATTGATTCAAATTTGTTGGTGATTTTTGGTCATAGTTGATGTTCTTAGTGTATGTGTGTGTGATGTATTGGTGTTACTGGGTTGATTTGTTATTTGTCTCGGTAAAAATGGTATTGCAACAGATGAAACATCTGATGTAACAGATGAAACATATGATGCAACAAATGCAAATTTAATGCAACAGATGAAAATCTGATGTAACTATGAAATTCTGATGCAACGGTGAACAATCTAATAGATCATTCAATTGTTGCAACAGACAACTCTTTTGTTTGGAAGAAATCTAAACAATATTGATCCAACAGATAACTGATTAGTGATTTGTTTTTATTCTTTGCAACGGTTTGCTCTTCATTTTGCAACAGATTAGTGACTGTTTTTATTCTTTCCAACGGTTTACTCACCCGTTGCAATAGGTCGGATATATGTTGCAACAGATAACATACATGGTGCAACAGATTAGCGATTTATTTTTATTTTTTTCAACGGTTTACTCATCTATTACAATAGGTCGGTTATATGTTACAACAGATAAAATACCTGGTGCAACAGATTAGTAATCTATTTTTATGGTTTTCAACGGATTACTCATCTATTGCAATGGATCGATTATATGTTACAACAGATAACATACCTGGTGCAATAGATTAGTTGTCTGTCGGAACTGTTATAATACTGTTATGCATTAATCAATTATAATCTATGTTCCTATTAATTTAAGATAACATGGCTCCCAAAAGAAAAGAAATCAAATCAAGTCCAAGTAAAGGAACAAGTGCAGCAGCTCAGCTACATCCACCACTCTATGAGCTTGCTTTACAAGGATTATCTCAATCAGGGGCAGAAGATAATAAACACGGAGAGGAGGAATCTTTCAAAAGAGATGATCTAAATGCTAATAGCCCTTCCATTGAAGAGTTGGTCAAAACCTTCAGCATTGATCGTTATCCTATGAGAATGTTGTGCGATGGTGCCACAGATTTAATGGGTGATCTTGTGGTTAAGTCAATCATGGGAAAATCTTTCGACGCCTTCAAAAAAATACTTTGAGAATAAAACTTGGATTCTTATTTCAGGAAAAACTGCTTTGGGCAATATCTTGATTTATCGGAGGACAACAATGCTCATTTCCAGATGAAAATGGTATATGATCTTCTCAAATATAGGTTTATGTATGAAAACAAAGATAAGATAGATGAGGTATGGATAAATTACTGTGGCATACATGTTTGTTTTGGTTGGAAGGAGTTTGTCATAGTTACCGGACTAAAATGTTATCCTCCTTCTCCTTCTCAAGTTATACCTACTCTGACCCAAAAAAAGCACCCCGCACACCCAAAAGAGGAAAAGGCAAATCGAATGATCGTGATGACCTGGTGTCCATTGTTGGTCAAAGCTTTAAAAACAAAAATCTGATAAAAGCGTTGAAAGGTAAAGAACTTTCAAAGAAGAACAAACAATCATTGTGCTTGGTTTGGTTTGTACATAATGTTCTTTGGGCAAGAGATGTTAACAACAACATAAGCCTCGGTTTAATAAATTTCTCCGATGATCTTGAGGTATTTAACAGCTATCCTTGGGGTTATGAAAGCTTTAAAATGACTGTCGAATATTTGTTGACTCCGTTAACGCCAAAAACAGTCAACTTATATGGCTTTCCATGGGCCTTCATGATAAATATTTCTTTTATCATGATATGATTCATCATTTTTTTATTCAATAATGCTTTTGATTTATTGGCGTTATGTTATAGGCTTGGGCATTTGAAGCCATTTCTTATTTGAGATAACAAGTGAACTACCAGGAACAAGTTTCCTGTCCAAGAATTCTGAGATGGTTGTCGGCCAAAATCGATAAAAATGTAAAATTTCTTGATCTTTTCAATCCCCCCAAGGAAGCAGTAAGTCCAATTCTAATCAAGTTTTTGCTTTAATTAATGATTAAATGATTTCATCATCATTCTTAATATATGTACCTATTTATTTTAGATTGTCCATCCATGGCTTGTTCCGACCAACCGAGATTTGAAGATGCCATTTTTTCTTACTTTATGGTCTGTACAAACTTTATCAGACCCTAAGGTCATTGATGGAATAAAAATAAAATTGTTTGAAGCAACAACCATCACAAGAAAAATCATTTTGGAGGGTGGGCCTAATGATTCTCCTCTTACAGTTTTTGAAACAACAAGCCATTATGATTATGATCATAATGGTTGTACAAATTTTTCTTCAGATTTTGCCGCATCTAGCGAATGTTCTTCATGCAAATATCAAGACTGCAGGCGAAAAATAATGGAGTGATTAATGCTATTAATGCACTAACTACTTCTGTAAAGGAAATGACATCTAAGAAGGGTGTCATTCCATCAAAAAAGATCTCATATCCACAAACTCCACTAGAGATCAAGGCGGCTAAGAGGAGAAGGAAAGACACTTCCAAGGCATCATCAATCATCAAACAAAGCAAGATTGTATCGCCTCTATCTTTGTCTTACACCGATGTTCAGTGTTCAAGGACCACAGGAGAGCAGCATGAGTTGAAGAAGGTGAATGTAACTCATCTGTTCCAAAAAACAAACAGACACATATCTGTTTCAATAGATGATACATTTGCTGAAAATTCTCAAACAGATATGTACATATGTTGCAACTGTTATCTAACCTGTTGCATTAGATTTGTTATCTATTTCAATAGATGAGTCTTATGTTGCGACAGATGGGTCATCTATTTGAAATTATCGTACTGCTATAATTTACCTGTTCAAATTTATCCCAACAGATAATCTATCTAATGCAACATAAGACTCATCTATTGCAACAGATGGAAAATCTATTGTATATCTCTACTTAGCATTGACAATTCTGGATTCCAGGTGGATGTCACAACTACTGTCGAAGAGCATAATATCACAGTTGATAATCCATGAACTGCTTCCAAAGATGAAGAAAAAGTAGAGCCTGTCAGTTTGGGAGAACGAAAGAATTACCCATTTAAAGGGTTCAACATCTCGGATGAGGCTTCAAAAAAAACAAACACATTTGATCAATGACTATTCAGAATGGATTGCCGATGGGCTTTTAAAGCATCATGCTGGCAGGTACATAAATCAATTTTATAGATATTAGTTTATACAATTCTTGTTGTAAGAACCTGACATTAAACATAAAAATCAACATGTAGAAAAGTAAATGACGAGCGCTAGAAAGTGAATGAATCGAGACTTGGTTTTGATATGTTCGACTTTGTTGTTGCACGTCTCAGAATAAAGAATTGGTTTTATTTGATGTCACAGGCCCAAACTTGCTAGAATGATGAGGTTTAAATATCATACATATTATTATTAATTAATACTTTATTTAATTGCATCTGCGTATTAATTTTTTTGTCACATAATTCAAAATGTTTGATAATATGTGCAGCACATTGATGTCATTTTTTACTACCTTCGAAAGAAGGCCAAGTTGCAAATACAAGAATAACACGGATACACAACAGGCAATTGTTTGTACAAAGTTTACATCAATAATGCCTACGATAGGTATTGTCAACAGGATCCGGAAGTTTCCCAAAACGAGGAATGCTTAATCAACATCATCAAAGGTTTTAGCATTCTGGTTGGCTTACCTTGGCATTTGGTCGACGAAGTGGACATCCCAATATATTGTGGTGATGAAAACCATTGGGTGTTGGCTGTCCTCGTTCTAAAAGAGATGCGCATCTGAGTTTATGAATCGATGTCATGAAGTAGATGTTCTGGACTGTCGTCTGAGATAAAAAAGCTAGCCAAAATATTGCCTACTTACCTTGATATATGTGGTTTTTTGGATCAAAAGTTTCATACTAATTGGTCGACGATTAAAGCATACCGGGATAAAATGGCTAATCTATTTGATGTACAATATATTGACGGAATTGCTCAACAAACCATTGGTAGCCTGTAAGTTTAAGTGTCATGATTTAGTTGCATTTCACAAATTTCACAACGCTTGCATGAACTGCAAGATATGGATTATCTATTTTTTATAATGCAGGGATTGCTATCCTTTTATTGCCGCCTATGCCTAGTATTTGAGCGATAGATTACAAGTACGAAACGATGGACTTAATGTCAGATTACTCCACAAAATATATGCTGCTCTTTTATAGAAATACAGATAAGCAAAAGTTCAGAAGCCATATGCAACCGACGTTAAAGATCCACGACGACCAAAGCCGAATTCCGTAGCACTGGATGAAGAACAACTTGTCCATATTGATTAGATCTTTATAGCTTAAGTCCGTCAATGTAATAACCTATCCTCCTAGGTTTAACTTGTTGATTTATTTGTAGAGTAGATGTTTGTACCCATAATAATTTTTTTTACATTTCATTTTTTTGTTGAATTATTTCATGTAATTTCCAAAGGCTTCGATTTATTTTATTTTGTCTATGAATATATTTAATCCTTAGTGTTGAACATGTTAATTGAAATGGAGTACTAGATTCAAATATTGCAACAGATAACACATCTGCAGTAATAGATGACATATCTTACCAGACAGATTTAGACATATATTGCAATATGAGATGCAACACGTAGGTCATCTATTGGAAATTATATAACAGCTCTTCCTACTTTTCTTATTTGCTCCAATATATTATCGATCAATTACAAAAGATAGATTATATGTTGCAACAAATCGTATATCTGTTGCAACAGACAGATTAGAAACATCTGCATAATGCAA
Organism: Capsicum annuum; assembly: GCF_002878395.1. Lineage (NCBI taxonomy): Eukaryota > Viridiplantae > Streptophyta > Magnoliopsida > Solanales > Solanaceae > Capsicum > Capsicum annuum. The sequence continues at coordinate 94,686,559 of NC_061112.1, read as the reverse complement.
CAAATGACCAACCTATTCCAATAGATAATCAATCTGTCACAACAGGTACTATATCTGTTATGACAGATATAAAATCTGTTGCATTATAAAAATTCAATTTGGCCAAACATAAAAATTATTGCCACTACATGTAAAGTGAATTGGCTTGAAATGAAAATTTGTTATCGTGTTCGTCTCTATCTTTGTACATGTTTCTTTTTATACACGGACTCCAACCATTTAGTTAGTACCCCATATGCCCAGACCCATTGCATCTTTCCCACAACGGTATCGCACACACTAGTTATTTGTGTGCTAGTCAGCAAATACTCGATGTATGCAAGTGAGTACGGCCCGCACGCTATACCGATTGTATTTCTTAGGAGCTGGATGCTCTTATTTTGACCTTCAAAATCCCATGATTCCTTCAGCAAGACTTAAGCCGACAAATGATCCATCAGCTTACTCTGCATCAATAACTTGGGCAACAACTTCAAGAGTGGCTGCATGTGGGTTAAAAATATCTTCTCGTTGAAGACAGGTAAGTTGCAGTCATAAACCTTAATCTTTTCCTCGTATAGTAGTATCTCAATAGTGATAAAATATGTGACATCCACGTTCATGACTACAAGGATGCTCTTTGCCTTGGTCCAGCTCTTGTCGTGTGGATATAGCCTCTTCCCTCTAACATATTTAATTGCTTCTCATCCCATTGGAACGTAGAAACTAACTGATCAAATCCCAGGCCATCGAAATCAGTTATCTTACAGATTTTAGCATACCTATCCTTTAAATTATTGTAGAAGTTAAGGTCCATTATCCTATCGGCAGGATCATAAGCATCCAGGTACGTTAATTGTCTGCCGCTCATGAGGCAGATAATTTCATCAACATACTATGGTATAAGAAGATAATTTTTAAATAGGTTAGTAATTGTAAAGAATAAAAACACAGTGGAAAGAATCTGATGCAGAGGGTTCTCTGAATCAGTTAATAGATTACCCAGCCAACGCAACTTATGCAACAGATGTGTATTATGTTGCAACAGAATACCAAGTTTTTGCAACAGATTACACATCTACTATGTAGATTTTTATTCATGGAGTAGATTGGAAGGCTAGGTTAGCAAAAATAAACTTACCTTGTCCTCGTACCACATGCACATATTTATCATATTCGAGAAGTCTTTAGCGGCAAATCAATGCATGGTGTATTCTTTTTTAACCTTCATCTTGATGAATTCTTCCAGTTCCTTCTTCTTCTCCTTACTAAGCGCTGCGAATATGTCACAACAGATTACCCATCTGTGGCACCAGTTGTAGTTGATGGGTAATCTATTGCAATAAATGACCCATTTATCGCAATAGATAGAACATTTGTTTCAACATCTTTCTTTGAGGCAAATTATTTTAGTTGAAAGAAGATGTACTGCATCATCCGAAAGGTTAAAGAGATCAGCCTCATTAATATTTTTTTTTTGCTGCTCTCTACTGCAGCCAACCACCTAAGGATCCTTAGATGAGAAACCTTATCTGGGTAATCCTTGAAATGCTTTTGGGAGGGAGGAATGACTTTACATGCCCAAGCCAAAAAATTGTAAACAGGAAGCAAGCAAAAAAAAAGTCATAAGTATATTCAATATAAATTAATGAATGAGTAAAAATAGTGATCACTTTTACCATAAAAGCCTAAGGAAAGCCGTATAATGTAGTCGTCTTTGGCTTTAGCTTTTTCAGTAAATATTTGACAGTTAAGTAGTAGCTGTCGTATCCCCAGGGATACTCATTGAATTTCCCAAAATGATCAGCAAGCGCCAACAAATCATGTTCTATAACTTTCCTGACATCTCTTGCCAATAAAACGGAATGAACAAACTAAACTAAGCACAATTTCTCCTTATAGTGCTTTGGTATGTCTTTATTCTTGATATCCGCCATCAAATCCTCCACTCTGTAGCTAGGTCCAACAATGCCTAACAACCCATCTTTTTTACCTTGCATTTGTTGGACCCTTTGTGGTATGTTTTCTTAATGGGAGGTTCTTCTGGACGATCGCATCTCAAGCCCGTCACAATGGCAAACTCTTTCAATTTAAAATAAATTGTCATGCCATAGTAGTTGATCCATACTTCATCCATTTTTTTCCGCGCTCCTTCGGACCTCCATATTGTGCTTGAGAATGCCATATACCATGATCATTAGGAAACGAAGAGGGCGGGGCCTAAACAGCTCAAGAAAGTTTGCAAAACAGCTCTTCTTAAAAAGTCCATGTATGTTTTCTTTCTCATAATACTCCTAAGTTCATCAAAAGGTTTCCCTAACTGACATTTAAGTACAACATCACCAAATACTGCTTTAGCTCTATTCATCGACATCGCAACTCGAAACTTGCCAATACTAATGGTTTTGACAGAATCATGCTGGAATTTCGATATTATTCCACGCCTCATTGGTGAGGAGGAGTTATCACTTTCCTCGACTTCATTTTGCCCTGACTGAGATTGTTCTAGAAGTTCCTCCAAATCTATCTGTACTCTAGCCTTTTTTGTTTGATGATCAGAAGTTGATCTACTTTCTCCACTTTTAGTTTCTTTTCTTTTGGGAGACATCTTTTAATTAAAAACAATAGAAAAATAAAAAATACATTGCATTTGATGTCTACATAATTTTTTTAAAAAAGGTGAGACAAATTTCAATAAATTATTCTTCGCCACATAACCACAAAAAATACTCCAACGAACAACCCATCAGTTAGAACAGATGGAGAACTCGAATCAGTTTGAAGACCTATTTAATATCTCCCAACAGATATTCCACCTGTTGCAATAGACGGACAAATTTCAATAAATTATTCTAGGCCACATTACAAGAAAATACTCCAATGGATAACCCATCAGTTGGAACAGATGGGGAATATTTTTGAAGAACTATTTAATATCTCCCAACAGATCTTTCACCCATTACAATAGATGGATGTAACGCCCTAATTTTCTGAACCAGAATGCTACATGGTGCTTATAATCCCGAAGGACCACAAGCTAACCCATGACTGATATCTGTACCTGTATACTACAATCTATATCATAATAATGCAAAAAACATAAACATGTAGGACATAAGGTTCAACTGAATAAAGAATCTAGTAAAATAACATCCATATGGGTGAAAGATACCCAAAACGATTGAAAACTGAATCAAATCTAAACTCAATCTGAAATCCACTAAACACTATTTGAATAAGGAGTTGAAGGAACATGTCTCCAACTAAATCAGTAAACTGATAGCTAACTGAAATAATAAATGAATAAATCAAATCATATCGTCCTTAAATGAAGAAAACTCACTGCAACTCTATATACTGGAATACGACTGCTACTGCTGGTCTAGAACTCGTGTCTCTGAACCTATGGTGTAACATAAAGAGAAAGCACCATAGCGCGAATGCGTTAGTACAACTAGAGTACTGAGTATACGAGTGAGGTAGGCTGAACATAAATAGGGTTATATGTATGAACAATGCTAACTAACTGATTGATATGAATGTGAGAGTGCAAACATGCATACATAGAAACTGAGATCACGAATGTGTCATAGCTAAATCTGTACGCTAATACATAGTTTACTGATAACTGATCATGATTGATACTGTAGTTCTGAATACATGGGTGACTGTGCCTGACAGTCCTGCATCTGATGGAACTATCTGAGTTCCGTACTATAACTGAATTTGACTATCTCTAGCAGTCCTGGTATACTAATATCTGAAGAACTATTTGAGTTCTTTTACTGACACTGAGCCTGAAACTGTGGGAGGTAGTTGTTTAGCTGACATGCCCCAATAATGCATATAGCTAAATTGGGGTCTAATCTCTACCCCCACTGGAGGGGTGTCAATACCGCGCCACTGGTAAGGACAGTTGTGAGTGACCCTCAACTGGCAGGTACTCAAATAAGAACGGTGGGAACCCTAAACTGACAAGTTAAGCCACCTCATCAACCCTAGTCTGACAAGTTAAGATGTCTCAACCTACACTGGCTACGTAGTTCTGGAACGCAAGGATGACTGTTAAGAATCACACCCTAAACTGACAGGTGAGTTTCCATCCTTGGGTTCACTCGATGCTAACTTCTACTCCCATCTGAAGAGATTGAACATGATTTAACTGACTGTACATGGACTAAATAACTGACATCTGTTAACTGATGGAATGTATTACTCTTTAAGAATTTATTGAGATCATGAGATTTCTGAGGTTTTCTGAGTCACATGACTGACTGAGTTGTACAGATTGTGGCTAACTGAGATGATCGTGACAACATGACATGGCTCTAGGCACACAGCTATGTTTTTTAGGTACGAATACCCCCTGGACTCTATGGAAGGAAACAGACACACATGACATGACTTGATTACAAGATTTGAGTCCACAATTCATAATATCGTACATAACGGATTTCATACTAAGCATGGTTATCAATAATATATTGCATAGAAAGGATTTTATGTCATATGGAAGTACTTGCACAACCCTAATATCATGTTCATTGCATAATCATACTAGTAACACATATCAGTAGCATGGAAGTTCATGTGGAATCATCTTAACAGTTGACATAGCTTGTCATTTAAGTACTATGGGGTCATGGGAATATGATTTTTAGCATTCTAGGCATTTTAACAAACACCTTGCATGCACACTTTGGGGCATAGGTTTTCTCAACAATTTTAATCATCTTGAACCACCCAAATTCATGGGTTTTAACTACAAGCATGCATACATCATGGACGTCAACTTAAATTAATATCTTGAAGCTTAAACAATGATCATTAAACATGAACAACATCACATAACAACAAAGAAATCAAAGTTTCTCATTTAAAAGCATGGTTCTTGAACTCTATAAACGAAAGGGGTCCATAGATGAACACTACGCCTAACTGACTCAAGGTTCTTGATATTTTTGAACTTGAAAGGTTTGACATCCTTTGATTCTTGAAGAAGATTGGGTCTTGTTCTTGGAGATTAAAGTTAGAGAGAAATCCTAGTTTTTGTCTGTGAAATAATAATGTGCATAATGGTTGAATTCAGACTTATCTGGGTATATATAGGGGAGTGGTAAGTGACCGAAATACCCTTGTTAAAATGACTTGGAAATAAATTGAACATGGCGTGTGACGGTCCAAATGATGGTCCGTCACTTAGCTCGTCAGATGTGGACCAGAAATGGGGTTCACTCGATAAGAGTTGACGGACTGGATGATGATCCATCATAACTTTGACGATCCATCAACTCGTCTGTCAGTCCTTATCCAGTACTTGGCTCAACTGCCTTAGATGTGATAATCAAAGTGGTGGTCCATCACTTATGTGGCGGTCCATCAACTTGGCCATCATACCTGGGCATTTCCGATAGTTCCAAGTAAAACATCCATAACTTCCTCGTCTGATGTCGATTTGGACAAAATTGTTACCGTTGGAAAGCTAACTCAATTTCCCACGTAATAGAAAGTGAAAATCTCAAAAATACAACATATACAAAGATAGGTTTGCATTTTAAAGTAAGTCCTAGCATCCTTGAGATGATTTCTAGCTAGGAAAAAGGACAGGTATTACAATATCTCCCCCTTGAGAACATTCATCCTCGAATGGAACTGACTGAGAGGGGAAACAATAATCCGAACATGAGTAGCTGTAAAATGATCTTATGACTAACAAACTAAATGTGTTATACTAAACATGCATATCTGATGCACGTGTAACTGATTCATGAATGCATGACTGACGTTCTCATAATGAGAATGCATATCTGATGCAAGATTATTTACTGGACTGATACATGTATGCATGACTGAATATACAATGGTACTTGATACCAAATTTGTGATGGAACATGAAAACGAAATGAAATATCAAGTTGTATTAAATGCTGAACGTGAAACTTAATAAGCTTAAGGAGGACTATTACCTTGAGCTTGATCTAAGTTGGCGGAGAAAAGGTGAGGGTACTTGGTACGCATGTCTGTTTCTGCTTCCCAAGTAGCTCCCTCAACGGAATGATTTCGCAAAAGAACTTTGACTAGAGGGACTTCTTTGTTCCTCAGCCTACGAATCTGATAGTCTAAAATTTTGACTGGAATCTCTTCATAAGAGAGGTTGTCCTGAACATCAATGTTCTGAATAGAGACTACAACTGTTGGGTCACCTATGTACTTCTTGATCAAGGAGACATGGAACACCGTATGAACTGAGGCTAGATCTGAAGGCAATTCGAGCTCATAAGCTACCTTGCCGAAGCGACTGAGAATCTTAAAGGGACCGACATAGCGGGGACTGAGTTTCTCTTTCTTGTCGAACCTCTTCACTCCCTTCATAGAAGAGATTTTGAGATAGACATAGTCATTGACCTTGAACTCGAGATTCTTTCTATGAACATCTGCATAAGACTTCTGTCGGCTCTGATCAGCCCAAAGTCTCTCTCTAATCAACTGAACTTCCTCTAAGGCATCGAATACCAAGTCAGGACCGATAACTGAGGCCTCACTAACTTCGAACCAACCGACTGGAGATCTACACCTCCTACCATAGAGAGCTTTGAATGGAGCCATCTGAATACTGGAATGATAGCTATTGTTTCATGCAAACTCAATCAAGGACAAGTGGTCGTCCCAACTTCCCTTAAAATTGATTGCACACGCCCTTAGCATATCTTCAAGATTCTGAATGGTCCTCTATGCTTGGCCATCTGTTTGAGGATGAAACACTATACTGAGATGGACTTGGGTACCAAGACCCTTTTGGAATGCTTTCCAAAAGTGAGAGGTGAACTGTGTACCTCTGTCTGAGATGATAGATAATGGAATATCGTATAATTTGACCAACTCCCTGATCTAGAGTTTGGCATAATCCTCAGCTGAATAAGAGGTACGAACTGGAAGAAAATGAGTTGACTTAGTCATTCTGTCTACAATAACTCAAACTGAATCATGCTGATGATGAGTTTAAGGTAAACCATTCATGAAATCCATATTCACTTCTTCCCACTTCCAAGTAGGAATGGTGAACACCTACATGGACCCACTAGGTTTCTGATGCTCTATCTTAACCTGCTGATATGTAGAGCACTTAGCGACAAACTCTGTAACATCTCTTTTCATCCCACTCCACCAATAGTTCTCCCACAAGTCGTGGTACATCTTAGTAGCCCCTAGATGAATAGAGTATCGTACACCATGTACTTCTGCAAGAATTCCCTACCTCAAGTCATCTACACCTGGAACACACAGACAACCCTGACAACGAAGAACACCATCTCCCTCTTGGGAGAAAGCCTCTACTTTCTAATTTTGAACTGACTCTTTTAGCTTGACAAGGCTGGGATCCCTGTCTTGTATTTCTTTCACCTCAAAAACTAGAGATGACTCTGAACTGCTCTGAACACATACACCACCCTCTGAAGAGTCGACTAAGCAAACGTCTAGTCTGGAAAGCTGATGGATTTCCTGGGCTATCTTTTTCCTGCTATCCTCAACGTGAGAAACACTACCCATGGAGAGTCTACTGAGAGCATCGGCCATAACGTTAGCCTTTCCTGGGTGATAAAGGACACTTATGTCATAATCTTTCAAAAACTCTAACCACCTTCTCTGACGAAGATTGAGATCTTTCTAAGAAAAGACATACTGGAGACTCTTATGATCTATGAAGACATCTATATGAACTCTGTATAGATAATGCTTCCAAATCTTTAAGGCAAATACTCCTGCTGCTAACTCAAGATCATGAGTAGGATAATTCTTCTCATGGGGCTTTAGCTGTCTGGAGACATAGACTATGACCTTACCATGCTGCATGAAGACACAACCTAAAACCACTCTGGATGCATCACAATAGACTAAGAAACCATCTGAACCATCTGGAAGAGTTAGAACTGGGGCTGAGGTGAGTCGAGTCTTTAACTCTTGAAAACTCTTCTCGTAAGAATCTGACCACTGAAACTTAACCTTCTTCTGAGTCAATCTGGACATAGGAGATGCAATAGAAGAAAATCCCTCAATAAAGCATCTGTAATAGCTAGCCAAACCTAGGAAACTTCTGATAACAGATGGAGAGATAGGGCGAGGCTAGTTTCTTACCGCTTTGGTCTTCTGAGGATCTACTCTAATGCCATTACCAAAAATAATATGGCCAAGGAATGCTACTGATCTTAGCCAAAATTTGCACTTATTGAACTTGGCGAACAACTGATGATCTTTGAGAGTCTGAAGAATAATTTTGAGATGGTCTGAATGATCACGCTCTGTGCGAGAATAGACCAGAATATCATCTATGAAGACTATAACGAACATGTCCAAGTACGTCTTGAACACCCGATTCATCAAGTCCATGAAAGTTGCAGGGGCATTGGTAAGACCAAAGGACATTACTAGACATTCGAAGTGACCATACCGAGTATGGAAAGCTATCTTTGGGATGTCACGTTCTCTAACTTTGAGCTGATGATAGCCTGATCTGAGGTCTATCTTGGAGAAATAACTGGCATCTTAAATTTGGTCAAACAAGTCATCTATTCTAGGAAGAGAATACCTGTTCTTGACTGTGACTTTGTCGAGCTGACGATAATCAATACACATCCTAAAAGAACCATCTTTCTTGTGCACGAATAAGTCTGGTGCACCCCATGGGGATACACTAGGCCTGATGAATCCCTTATCTAAGAGATCCTTCAACTGATCTTTCAGTTCCTTGAGTTCTGCTGGTTCCATTCTATATAGCAGAATAGAAATAGGCTGAGTATCTAGGAGAAGGTCTATGCTGAAGTCTATTTCCCTTTCGGGAGGAATGCCTGGAAGATCTTTGGGAAAGACATCTGAATATTCATTAACCATTGGGACTGATTCGAGATAAGAAGATTCAAAACGGGAATCCTTTACATGCACGACATGATACACACACCCATTTGAAATCATTTTCCTTGCCCGAAGGTAGGAAATAAGTTGACCCATAAAAGATGAAGTACTACCCTTCCACTCTAGGACGGGCTCATTCGAGAACTAAAATTGAACTATCCAGGTCCTGTAGTCGACTGTGGCATAGCAGGAATGAAGTCAATCCATGTCGAGAATGACATCAAAATCAATCATCTTTAATTCAACTAAATTTACTGATGTGGATTTCTGAAACATCATAGCCGGGTAGTTCCTGTATACCCATTGAGCTATGATGGTTTTACCTACTGAGGTAGAGACTGAAAAGGGCTCTGCTAAAATTTTGGAACTGATTCCAAAATCGCTTGCTGTGTACGGAGTAACAAAAGACAAGGATGCACCTGGATCTAGCAAAGTGTAAACATGAACATGGAAAATCTATAACGTACCAGTAACGATATCAGGAGAATTTTCCTAATCCTATCGAGTCTGAAGAGCATAGAGTCTGTTTGGGTGTTGCCCACTAGTAGCACTCGAAGAGGCACCCTGCTGGTTTGGGCGACCAGACTGAGCTGTGAAGCGATTTTGCTGACCCTGATAACCGGACTGAGGACAATCTCTGACTCTATGGCCTAGCTTGCCACAACCAAAACAAATATCACTACCGGCTCTGTAAACATCCTGGTGGTTCTTACCACAAGTTTGACATAGGGGATTAGTTCGGGCATTGCTAACACTGCCCAGATATTTAGAGCTGGGTGCTCTATCTCTGAACTTAGGAGCTAGAGCATTGGCTGAAGACTGAACTGGAGCTGATGACTTTGGATGAAACTAGGAATGATTTTCTCCCTCTGATTTGGGCTGAGCAAAACTAAAACTGCCTGATCTTGCTCTCTTATTCTGTCTCTCTCTATCCCTAACCATTTGCTCCTATATTTGTTGAGCATGGTTCATGAGCCTAGATAAAGTCATATCACTGTTCAGCATCGCAGATCTACACTCATTTACCATGCTATCATTCACTCCTAATATGAACTTCCTCATCTTAGCCATATTGTCTGCAACCACATAAGGGGCATATCTGGCTAGCTGAGTAAATCAAAGAGAATACTCCCTAACCATAATATTTCCCTACCTGAAGATGATAAACTCAAGAACTTTGGCCTCTCTCAGCTCTTGGGGAAAGAATCTGTCTAAGAAAGTCATGACAAATTCCTCCTACTTTATAGGACCTGCATCGTCTAACCTCTCAGACCTCCACTGTTTGTACAAAGTGTGAGAAACATCCTATAACTGGTATGCGGCTAACTTGGCGCTCTGAACAGAAGTAACTCCCATGATGTCAATGACCTTCTAGACTTGGTCAATTAACTCTTGAGGGTCTTCATTAGACTTAGACCCAAAGAAAGATGGAGGGTTCATTCGGGTGAAGTCCCAAATTCTAGCTGCTGCAGAATTGGCCACTGGATTGGCTGGAATAACTGGTGGCCATTCATTCTAGGCAGCCACGGACTGAGCAAGTTTTGTGACTGCAGCTCTAAACTCTGCATGATAAACATGCTCGCCCAAAGGGTCTTCGGGCTAAGGAGCTGGCTAGTTTCTTCTCTTTGGAGGCATATTCTGAAATAACAGAAGAATGGATTAGACTGAGAGTTTAACTTGAGATTATGCTCACTAGCACGACATGAATACTGAAAGAAGGGAAACTGTTCCTAAAACATATAATAGCCTCCTGTACATAAATGTGGCACACAACACACCCATGCACAAGACTTTACTAGATGCGACTTTCAGACTTTCTAGGACTCTATTGAACCTTAGGCTCAGATAACAAGTTTTTAATGCCCCAATTTTCTGAACCGAAATGCTACACGGTGTTTATAACCCCGAAGGACCACAAGCTAACCCATGACTGATATCTGTACCTGTACACTATAATATATATCATAATAATACGAAAAAACATGAACATGTAACCTATAAGGTTCAATTGAATAAAGAATCTAGTAAAATAACATCCATGTGGGTGAAAGATACCCAAAACAACTGAAAACTGAATCAAATCTGAACTAAATTTGAAAGCCTCTAAACATAGTCTGAATAAAAAGTTGAAGGAACATGTGTCCAACTAACTCCGTAAACTGATAGCTAACTGAAATAATAAATGAATAAATCAAATCATATCGTCCTCGAATAAAGAGGACTCATTGCAACTCTGTATACTGGAATGTGACTGCTACTACTAGTCTGGAACTCATGTCTTTGAACCTATGGTGTAACATAAAGAAAAAGCACCACAGCGCGAATGTATCAGTACAATTGGAGTATTGAGTATACGAGTGAGGTAGGCTGAACATAAATAGGGTTACATGCATGAAAATGCTAACTAACTGACTTATATGAACGTGAGAGTACAAACATGCATACATAGAAACTGAGATTGTGAATGTGTGATAGCTAAATTTGTATGCCAATACATAGTTTACTGATAATTGATCGTGATTGATACTGTAGTTCTGAATACATGGGCGACTGTGCCTGATAGTCCTGCATCTGATGGAACTATTTGAGTTCTGTACTATAACTGAATTTGACTATATCTAGCAGTCCTGGTATACTGATATCTGAAGAACTATCTGAGTTCTTTTACTGAGACTGAGCCTGAAACTGTGGGAGGTAGTTGTTTAACTGACATGCCCCAAAAATGCGTATAGCTAAGATGGGGTCCAATCTCTACCCCGACTGGAGGTGTGTCAATACCGCACCACTGGTAAGGACAGTTGTGAGTGACCCTCAACTGGCAGGTACTCAAATGAGAATGGTGGGAACCCTAAACTGACAAGTTAAGCCACCTCATCAACCCTAGTCTAACAGGTTAAGATGTCTCAACCTACACTGGTTACGTAGTTCTGGAACATAAGGATGACTGCTAAGAATCACACCATAAACTGGCAGGTGAGTTCCTATCCTTGGGTTCACTCGGTGCTAACTTCTACTCTCATCTAAAGAGAATGAATATGATTTAACTGACTGTACATGGACTAAATTACTGATATCCGTTAACTGACGGAGTAGTACTACTCTCTAAGAATTTACTGAGATCATGAGATTTCTGAGGTTTCCTGAGTCACATGACTGACTGAGTTCAATAGACTGTGGCTTGACTGAGATGATCGTGACGACATGACATGGCTCTAGGCACACAAGTATATTTTTTGGGTACGAATACCCCCAGGACTCTATGGAAGAAAACTGACACACATGACATGACTTGACCACAAGATTTGAGTCCACAATTCATAATATCGTACATAAGGGATTTTATACTAAGCATGGTTATCAACAATGTATTGCATGGAAAGGATTTCATGTCACATAGAAGTACTTGCACAACCTTAATATCATGTTTATTGCATAATCATACTAGCACACATATCAATAGCATGGAAGTTCATGTGGAATCATCTTAAGAGTTGACATAGCATGTCATTTAAATACTATGGGGTCATGGGAACATGATTTTTAGCATTCTAGGCATTTTAACAAACACCTTGCATGCAAACTTTGGGGCATAGGTTTTCTCAACAATTTTAATCATCTTGAACCACCTAAATTCATCGGATTTAACTACAAGCATGCATACATCATGGAAGTCAACTTAAATTAATATCTTGAAGCTTAAACAATGACCATTAACATGAACAACATCACATAACAACAAGGAAATCAAAGTTTCTCATTTAAAAGCATGGTTCTTGAACTCTATGAACGAAAGTGGTCCATAGATGAACACTACGCATACCTGACTCAAGGTTCTTGATGTTTTTGAACTTGAAGGGTTTGAAATCCTTTGATTCTTGAAGAAGATTGGGTCTTGTTCTTGGAGATTAAATTTAGAGAGAAACCCTAGTTTTTGTTTGTGAAATAATAATGAGCATAATGGCTGAATTCGGACTTATATGGGTATATATAGGCGAGTGGTAAGTGACTGAATACCCCTGTTAAATAGACCTAGAAAAAAACTGAATGTGGTGTGTCACGGTCCGTCACACACATGACGATTCGTCACTTAGCCCATCAAACGTGGACCAGAAATGGGGTTCAATGGATAAGAGTTGACGTCCTGGATGAGGGTCCGTCACAACTTTGATGATCCATCAACTCGTCCATCAGTCCTTATCCAGTACGTGGCTCAAATGTCTTGGCTGTGACGGTCAAAGTGGCAGTCCGTCACTTATGTGGTAGTCTATCAACTTGGACGTCATACCTGGGCGTTTCCGACAGTTCCAAGTAAAACATCCATAACCTCCTCGTCTGATGTTGGATTTGGACAAAATAGGTACCGTCGGAAATCTAACTCAATTTCCCACCTGATAGAAAGTGAAAATCTCTAAAATACCACATGTACAAAGATAGGTTTGCATTTTAAAGTAAGTCCTAGCATCCTTGAGATGATTTCTAGCTAGGAAAAAGGCACGGGTAATACAATGGACCACCACCACTACAACCAATGCTACCACCAATGCCACCAAGACCACCACCAATTCCACCAATACCAACACCAAGACCACCGCCACCACTGCCACCACCGTCAAAAAAATCAAATATCAACACCACCAACAACAGCCACCAACAACACCACAAACACCATCCAACAATACCACGACAGTCAACAAAATACTGAGAGAAAAACTAGGGTTTTATTGGGTGATTCCTACTTTTTTAGCATCAAAACTCAAAATTGTTAACCCATTCTCGAAGATAATACAACTAAAAGTCTTATTTTACATTATTAACTAAAAATCCCTATTTCTTAGAATAAAAAAAAATGTACAACTCTTCTCAAACGTTGTTACCTAAGAAGACAGAAAAAATGATGGATACAAGCAGAAATGAAGTCAGAAAAACAACTATATTTAGTCGTAAATGGGAAGAAAATCGACTTATTTTGAAGGGTTGAGCAATATGTTGAGTAGTTGTTGTTTGTATTATTAAGAGGAAGAGAAGACTCCGAGAGAGAGAGAGGGAGAGAGAAGAGCAATAACTTAAGATTTGAAATGAAAAGTTTTTCTTGCAAATGGATGATTTGTTTGGGTTGATTTATAATTTTGGAAAAGAATGACAAGTTTAGAAATTTCTAATTTGGTCCGAATTGATCTTAATTAATTTTAAATTTTTTAGAAGATATAGTTTTTAAAACATTGAGTTGATGAGAACTCAATTCAACTCAGAATGATCGATCGACGACTCGGGTCGGGATGAACGCAATACCAACGCCATGTAATTGCAAAGACTCGATTGGATTTGTAGTTGACCTTGCAAGCTCATTGATTCATCCCTATTCCCAACTATACTATCACCATCTTAACATTGAGTTGATGAGAACTCATTTCAACTCAGAGTGATCAAACGACGACTCGGGTTGGGATGAACGTAATACCAATGCCATGTAACTGTAAAAACTCAATTGGATTTGTAGTTGACCCTGCGAGCTCATTCATTTATCTCTAGTTCCACATAAATAAACTTAGGTATTACCACTATCCTAAAATTAAGTTGATGAAAACTTATTTCAACTCAAAGTGATCTATCGATGAATCAGGTTGGGATGAACGCAATACCAACGTCATGCAATTGCAAAGACTCGATTCGATTTGTAGTTGACCCTGCGAGCTCATTGATTCATCTCTAGTCCCACTTCTACTATCACTATCCTAATATTGAGTTGATGGGAACTCATTTAAACTCAGAGTGATCGATCGATGACTCGGGTCGAGATAAACGCAATACCAACGCCATGCAATTGCAAAAACCCAATTGGATTTATAGTTGACCCTGTGAGCACATTCATTCATCCCTAGTTCCACCTAAATCAACTTAAGTACTATCACTATCCTAACATTGAGCTAATGAGAACTCATTTCAACTCAGAGTGATCGATCGATGACTCAGGTCGGGATGAACGCACTACCAATGCCATGCAATTGCAAAGACTAGATTTGATTTGTAGTTGACCCTGCGAGCTCATTGATTCATACCTAGTCCTACCTATACTATCACTATCCTAAAATTAAGTTGATGAGAACTCATTTCAACTCAGAGTAATCGATCGACGACTCGGGTTGGGATAAACGCAATACCAACGCCATACAATTGCAAAAACTCGATTGGATTTATAGTTGACCCTACAAGATTATTCATTCATCCCTAGTTCCACCTAAATTAACTTAGGTACTATCATTATACTAACATTGAGTTAACGAGAACTCATTTCAACTTAGAGTGATTGATAGACGACTTGAGTCGGGATGAACACAATAACAGCGTCATGCAATTGCAAAGACTCTATTGAATTTGTAGTTGACCCTGCGAGCTCATTCATTTATCCTTAGTTCCACCCAAATCAATTGTAATAAAATCTATTGCAACAAACGACTAAGATATTGAAAATTTTCAAACAGATATGTAACAAATGACAGATCTAATTTAATTATCAAATAGACATTTGCCTCTGTTGTGACAGACGACTGAGCTGTCAGAAATTTTCAAATAGATATTTATATCTGTTGTAACAGATGACATATCTGATTTAATTAATTATCAAATGGACATTTTCATCTGTTGTCATAAATGACTGAGCTGTTGAGATTTTTAAATAGATACTGATATTTGTTGTAACAGATGACTGAGCTGTTCAGATTTCTAAATAGATATTTATATATGTTGCAAAAAATTTTATATCTGTTTGAAAATCTTTTTTTCTCTTTTAATTTTAAAGCAAGCTTCTGGTCCTAGTAGATAATATCAAGTAGTAGTACTTACTACTAAAGGCGGTAAAAAATGTTTCTTGGATATCTCAAAAGTGAGTTCATTGAGCAGTCTTGTCTTGTCTTTTCAATGTCACTAGTCTTAGTCTTCCTCTTGCCCCTCAAATTATTAATGAAATTAATGAATATTAAAAACCCCCACGTCTACGTACGCAATACTTCTATAGAAATTATCTCATCTCTTTCTTCAGCTTCAGTTTATTTTAGTCAACTCTCATCATCTTTTTCTTTCTCTCCTCTTTAGGGTCACAATCTTTTTTCTCTCTTTTATCTTCACTTCTCACAAATATCCTTTCGAATCTAAACCGATCCATATCTTTCCTCAATTGAAATTGTTGTTTTTATCCCTTTTTTTATATTAAGGTATGGTTCATTATTGCTCTTTCATTCTCGTCTTCTTGTTTGCAAGTTATTTACATTTATTTTCTTATCTAATTAATATTTACCCATATCATATTTATTAAAAAAATTTGAAGGAACTTTTAAGTGTTGAATAAACAAACCGAGAATTTTTATTACAATATGTGAAAAAAGTCATCTGGTGGGAGAAGTTTAAAAGCCTTGTTGGCATTATTATTTTTTTGTATGTATTTTGTTTATTTTTTATTGTTGATGCAGTTATTGATGTTGTTGGTGGGGTTGGCGTTGTTGGAACTTGTGGTGTGGTATTGATGATGGTTCTGGAACAAAGGATGTTGCTTCTTTGTTGTTGATGATTCTGAAATAAAGGATGTTACTTCTTTGTTATTGATGTTTATGCAATTGTTGAGGTTGCAACAGACGGAGAAATTGTTGGAACAAATCAAACCACCAGAAAGGTTGGTTTGATGTATTCCATCCGACTCCACATCTGTTGCAACAGACTCCATATCTATTACAACAGACTCCACATCTGTTGCAACAGACTCCATGTTTGATGCAACAGATATAAGAAACGGATAGTTGATCAACTTTAAATGGACCATCATAAGAGGTTGCGATAAAGATGGGCTCAGAGGAATAAGCTGCTTGTAGATGGAACCACTTCATATATGGAAGGTATGTATTACTGATAATATTATCGTGAAAACACACATAGAGTGCACTGATTTTGTGAATGTTGTTTTTACTGATTAGTCATAGATCGTTCGAACAAGATGTCTATAATTTTACAGTTAAGTTTGGTAGGTTTGAACTAATAAGGCTGAGGGACCATGAATATGGTTCTGATACCCTCTTAAGATTTAATATCGATTGTTGCTCGTATTTATTTGTCAAGCATTGTGAAGGAATCTAGTTTTGGTGTCATTGTAAAGAGATTCAATAGCAATTGGCCTAACTTTTAGGTTGCATTGGACCCTTAGAGGGCCTTTGAAGCTTAGCACTGCATCTAATAAGAACGTAAAACCAATATAGTTATTGCCCTAGCCCAAATTTATATGGTTGGGTTGCTCGCTCGGGGTGATAATTATATGCTAGAAGGTGCGGTAGGAGAATGCCTTCGAAGGGAAATGGGTGGTTGATGGAAGACTATATCGTCTGAGAGCTAATTAAAGAAAAGACATAGGGTAGAAAGTAACTTCTAGCGAATCTAACCGATGGAATTATCTTAACAGATGTAAAATCTGAATCAAGTGTAAATCTGAAAGTGTATCCATTAATGTAATTTTGTTTATTGTCTCTTTGAAATAAAAATAATGCAGATGGATACTTTGCTAAGGAGCTGCCTGGTCGGGATTATCACCTAGATAGCAAATAGGAGAAGACCAACAAAGCAGCCTCACGGGTATCGAGGGTTGAAATGATGTACAACAAGTCTAGAAAACTTACGCCAATAGCAATTGTAGTTAAAATAAGGAATCTAAGCGAAGGTGGCAATTTCTGAATTTTAAATTTCATCCCGTGCCTTCTTGTTTGTGTTTTCGATCAGGTTCACTATCGTTGACCTGATCGGAACCACAAATGAGATTGAAAGGCAAATTAAGTATCATTGTTTCCTTAGCAATATAGTTATAATTGATTGTGTTTTCTTGCCTTAGCATGCTTTCAACATTCTTTGGAGAAGATCATATGCTTGCTGTAGTACGTGAATCCCAATAATTTTCAAGATTTCCTCCACCTTGTTGATTCTATATTCAAGTTGGTCGTTGCCATCTTTGAAGTTGATAAGGAGTTCCTCATCTCTTGTGAGCTCAATCGGGAACACTACCTTCAAAGTTGTGGCATTTTAGAAATCCTTTAGAACACTTTCTTCAGAAATCTTAAAGGATACATGGAGGGTCACTGTGTTTGTTTTAGGTCAAAATGTGTTGATGCACATTGAAGATGTGGTCCCAACAGTTGAACAACACACTTTTATCAAGCGTTGCTCAACCAATTTGATAAATTAGTAAGCATGGAGTTACGTAGCGTGTGATCTAAATCGGCTCTACCAAGCCTATCAAATGTTACGTAACTCCAAGCTCATTACCCTATCAAAAAAAATATGACCGAGTTAGTCCACAAATTGAACTAGCTCAATCTCTCAGCCTTTCTATTGATCGCTCTTCTTTAATATAGATGACAAGATATCTGCTATGCAAAAGTCGACACCATCACCAGACATGCTTGCCTGGAGCAATTAATCTAAAGATATTTGTTGATTGCTCCCAGGCAAGCATGTATGGCGATGGTGTAGACTTTTGCATAGTAGATATCTTACCATCTATATTGGAGAAGAGTGATCAGCAAAAAGGCTGACAGATTAATCTTATTTGATTTGTGCACTAACTCACGTAACATTTGATAGGCTTGGTAGAGTCGGTTTAGTTCACACGCTACGTAACTCTATGCTTACTAATTTATCAAATTGGTTGAGCAAGATACATGGAGCAACGCTCAATAAAAGTGTGTTGTTCAACTGTTGGAACCATATCTTTAACGTGCATCAACACATTTTTACCTACAACAAACACAGCGACCCTCCATGTATCCTTTAAGGCTTCTGAAGAAAGTGTTTTGAAGGTCTTCTAGAATGCCACAACTTTGAAGGTAGTGTTCCTGATAGAGCTCACAAGAGATGAGGAATTCCTTACTAACTTCGAAGACGGCAACGACCATCTTGAATACAGAATCAACAAGCTGGAGGCAAGCTTAAAAATTATCGGGATTCACATACTATAGCAAGCATCTGATCTACTCCAAGGAATATTGAAAGTATGCTAAGGCAAGAAAACACAATCAATTAATTCATATTGCTAAGGAAATGATGATACTCTATTTGCCTTTTAATCTCGTTTATGGTCCCGATCAGATCAACAGCAGTGGACCTGATCGAAAACATAAATAAGAAGGCATGGGATGAAATTTAAAATTCAAAAATTGCCGCCTTCGCTTAGTTTCCTTATTTTAACTACAGTTGTAGTTGGCATAAGTTTTCTAGACTTGTTGAACATCATTTCAACCCTCGATACATGTGAGGCTGCTTTGTTGGTCTTCTCCTATTTTCTACCTAGGTGATAATTCCGATCACGCAGCTCCCTAGCAAAGTGTCCATCTGCATTATTTCTCTTTCAGATAGACAACAAACGAAATTACATTACCAGATACACTTTCATATTTGCACTTGATTCAGATTTCGTATCTGTTAAGATAATTTCATCAGCCAGATTCGTTAGAAGTTACTTTCTACCCTATGTCTCTTCTTCAATTAGCTCTCAGATGATATAGTCTTCCATCAACCACCTATTTTCCCTCGAAGGCATTATCCTACCGCACCTTCTGGCATATAATCATTATCCCGAGCGAGCAACTCAACTATATAATTTTGGATAGGGGAATTTCTATTGGTTTTTCATTCTTGTTTGATACAGTGCGAGGCTTCGAGGGCCCTCTAAGGGTCCAATGCACACTTAAAGTTAAGTCCAATTGCTATTGGTTCTCTGCAGTGACGACAAATAATGATCCCTTCTCAAAACTTGACACGCATAAACATGAGCAACAACCGTCAGTAATTCATAACAGGGTATCTGCACCATCTTCATGAGGTCCTCAGCCTTATCAATTTCGATTCCATCAAACTTAACGGTACAATGCAGGATCTTGTTTGAATGATCAATGCCTAATCGGTTAAAACTGTATTCACAAAAACATTGTACTTTGGGTGTGTTTTCCTGGTGACCTTATCAGTAATACATACTTAACTCCCACACATATGATAGTGGATCCATCTGCACGCACCTTATTCTTCCTAGCCCATCTATGGCTTAAATTAAATAAATAGATGACTAGCTAGTTGCAACAGATGACACGTCTGTTTATATTGTCAAACAATTGGAGACATCTGTTACGATAGTTGATCAACATGTTGCAGAAATCAAACAAATATATACATCTATTGCAAAAGATTGTCAGTATGTTGTTTGTAAGTTATCTAACAGAAAGAATATATTTTGCAACAGATTACCCATCTGTTAGATTTATTTTAAAGTAATTTTCTTTTCTTTTCGAGATACGATAATTTATAAATAGGTCCCTTCTTACAAATATGGATGATCCAGATTCGTACAAGAATATTCATATTGAGTCCTTGCGTGAACTTCAAAGGCAGTTTGATGAACTCCAGAGAGATTTGGCTGACTTCGGAGCAAGGCTGCCGGATGAAAAATATCCGATTGACAATAATAATAATAATAGTAATAATAATTAGGTAGTGTTTTTTATTTTAGCTCATGTATTTTCCTCCTTCTGTATATCGAATCTACCCAAGGGATTCAAAAATATATGAACGTTCATTTCATTTTGTTGTCGACTTTGAATTTTTAATTCTTATTTAGTATTTAATAATCATTCTGTTTATTCTTTGTTCTAAACATATTGATGGTTGGTGGTAGGGATTGAGCAATTTGTGTCAACAGAGGTTAATCTACTACGACAGATCGATCATATGTTGCACTTGACAGTTATTAATAAAAAAGGGTTATTGTTGTTATTGAGAGGGTGAAAAAAAAAAAGACATGACTTTCTGAGTATACAATATGAAAAATATTTCGTAAATAAATAATAAGAAAATAAATGAGAAACATAATTTATAACCGTAAAAGAACGGTTATTTAATTTTAATAATTGATCGTGACTTTTCACCATTTTTGTTTTTGAATTTATTTTTTAAAATTATTTATTATATAATAAAATGATTATTATTTTATTAAGGAATTTGAAAAGGTGTTTTTTTTTATTTATAAAATTAAAAAGTAAGTAAATTTGGATTAATGATATGATGATAGTTTTTTAAAAAAGAAAAAAAGTAGATTATATGTTGCAACAAATATATCGGTTGAGTTGTAACGACAGATTCGATATCGGTTAGTCCAAGCTCAATATTTGTTGCAACAAGTTCACTATTGTTGCAACAGATGATATATTTGTTGTCACAGATGATTTATCTGATGCAACCGATATCGAATCTGTCGTTACAACTCAATAAAAACGGTTCTTGGAATGAACTAATTAATAATAATAATCTGAAAAGTCATGACTTATCATAATATTTCTTAATTTAATTAAGTCATTACTTTTCACATTAATCAAAAATGTAATTAATAAATGGAGGTGAACAGTTAGATTATATGTTGCAACATATGGGTTATCTGATGCAACATATTTTATATTTGTTGCAACAGATAATATATTTGTTGTCACAGATGTGTTATCTGATGTAACAAATATAGAATCTGTTGCCACAACACAATAAAAATGGTTCTTCGAAAAAACTAAATAATACTAATAATCTAAAAAGTCATGACTTATATCATAATATTTATTTTCTTAATTTAATAAAAAATATAATTAATGAATGGAGATGAATAGTTGCGCCTTTTTACCTCTCATTCAAATTCAATTATCTATAAATAGGTCTCTCCTTACTCAATCGTTCATTTAACTACACTCTATTTATTTATTGCATCTCGTCTTTCATATTACACTCAAGAAGATTATGGCTGACCTAGTGTGGGACATTGCTTTTCTGCAAGACGTCGTGAATGAACTTCGGAATCAAGTTCGTGACTTGCAATGGGAACTAGGAAGAGTTAGAGCAAGAATGCCCCGCGAGATACGCAGGCTGAGGAGGGCCTTGCTACTTCCGGTTGAAGATTAGCCGACTAGCAATGATGATGATGATGATAATAATAATAATAATTAGATTATTATTTTTCTTTTAGTCTATTATATGTATTTTTATTTGTTTTTGTTTAATAAAAAAATTATGTTTGATCTTTGACGTTTTAATCCATATTTAATTTTCATTTTGTCTATTATCTTCTCAACAAACATGTCGACGATTCGACGTAAAAAGGAATAATTTAGAATCCAGTAGCAATAGTAAGATTTATCTGTTGGGTTTGTGGTAGGGGCTGATGTGTTGTTCAAAACAGATGACTCATGTTGCAACAGATAAAAAGTATGATGCAACAAATAAATAGTTTGTTTCAACAGATGACTAGTTTGTTGTTTGGCTCTGACGTTTTAATTCGTACTCCCTCCGTCGCAAATTACCCATCCCAAATTGAGATGCCAATTGATTAAGAAAAATAATTAATAACATGTCTAGTTTACCATAACCCACTGATCAGTTGGTGGGACAGTAGACGCGTTTGAAATAATCATTGTTTGCTATTCAATCTAAATTTCATAAGACAAGAAAGATTTTAACGTCGGTCGGCGTATAGTCCCCCTATTAAATGATGTTTCCATTTTAATTTGAAGAAAAAGTGATTAATGCAAAGGCTAAAACATGAATTTTTTTTAATCTTTTCTCGATTAATGAAAAAGACAAGTAAAATGAGAAATCAAATTAGAAAATTTGGGACGGGTAATTGGATGTAAGGAATAATTTTGGATCCAGTAGCAATAGCAAGAGTTGAAACATATTGGTTATCTGTTAGGTTTGCGTCAGGGGATGATTTGTGTTGTTCCAAACAGATTAATCATTCGTTGCAACAAATAATTAGTCTGGTGCAACAGATAAACATCCCGATACAACAGATAATGGGTCTGATGCAACAGATAACGTCTGATGCAACAAATAAATATTCTGATGCAACAAATAAACAATCTGATGCAACAGATTACTAATTTGATGCACCAGATAATTGATCTATTTAAATTGTGGGCACTTATGTTAGATTCATGATCGGGGTTCTATCCATTGTTGAAAAAATAGAAGTGTACCCAGATGACAAATACAAATAAAAATCATAATTTTATTTACCAAAGTCACCTATGAAGTAATGCCAAAGTGGAAAGTGATATAGTAAACAAAATTTGACCTAAGAAATTGGTCAGGTCTCAGCAGTAGCGTTGTACCAACAACAACAAATGGTCGACAAAAAGAAGATGAAGATGATAATGAAGTAGAAGATGATGATAATGAAGCATAAGATGATGAATAGAGCAGCAGAAACAATGAACAACAAAAATCACTAAGAGAGAGAAAACAATAATGGATCAGAAGAGAGAAAAAGGTGTCTTTTTTCCCTCCGTTTTCTGTTATTTTAGGTAATCATTGAGATCAAAGTGTAAATTTTAAAACTTGTGGGTTATTTTCAAACTTCCTCAACTTTCTTAATCCATAATAAAGTAATTGTCACCTCCAACTAATAATTAACACTAGTGTCATCTACACCTCATTTTAAAACTCTTTTGTCACGTATGGCCCAAACTCCCAAGACACACGGGAAATGCCCCATTAGCATAAGTGCAAATCAAGAGTAGAAAACTTCCATTATGGCTCATTACATTTTACAAGAACATGAGGAAAGAAGATTACATCCCACTGATATTATCAACATATCAAGTCGAAATATCTCTAATCCTAGACCACCACAATTATAAAACATGACAAAGGATACATATGACAAATCAAATAAGAAAAACTCAAAGAAATCTATTAATATTACAAAGTACACAACCAAACAGACATACCATTATGCTCACGAAAAGACAATTCAAACCGTAGTTGATGTCTATTATTTTATTATAATATGTGATCTACTCGTCGCATTTAATCGCAAGTTAATGATATTAATTTCATTCTGAAGAGCCATTAGGCTTTAGCAGGGTTGAGCATATCCCAAGCTTCAATCCATGTGACCATCGCATCTGCAAGCTTCACAAAATAGGGATCAACTTTACCAAGCTTTTCTTTGACCTGCTTGGACAATTCCACGTAACATTTTTGCACAGTAGTACAGTCTTTGGAGAAAGTATGTGACTGGAAGAAGGGAATGATTTCTTCTTGCCAGAAAATGCCAAGGTATTCCTTCTTTAAGTTCACAAATGGATTGCTAGCCTTGCTGTGATAGATGTAGGGTAATCCAGTCTTGATTCCCAATCCCAAATGATCACAAATTACCTGAAAATTGTTTAATAAAATGTAACATTCTTTCAAGAATCACATAGAGATTAACTTTGCACCTCTATAATGTTGGAAATTTCACGTTATCATGTCACCTAATTATGACAATTATATGTAATGATCAAAACGTGAAATTAATAACCTGAAAACCAAGATAAGCTACCTCATGCAACATATTACAATACATTATAATGTAAATTTATATATACGCTTTATGTATGTAAATGAAATTCAAATTACTCTAAAGAATTGAAAAAGTAAGTGATTTTCACACCACATATAGTGGCCCAACAAAGCCCACAATTTTTACTTTTAACAAATATTAAGTAGTGTAATGTGTATTATCAATATGTATATATTATACACGATTATATATATATTAAACACTTAATATTTATTACCGTCAATGATACAAACTATTTTGCGTAATATATATACCAGCAATAACTACAAACTGTTCCAGCGAAACGAATGATTTTATTTTATTTTTAACCATCTAACTAAAAATGTTAAGATTAAAAAAGTAAATGACAAACCTTGCAGCACCAACCAGCCCACATATCATCATAACGACCAATGGGCTGACCATCTCCCATGAGTCCAAAGTACATTGCTGGGCCTATAAGCTCACGGTCAAATGCCAGATTCATACCACACATTGGGAAGAGGGTACCCTTTGGGATTGTCAACACCATATCAACATACCTGTTCAAACAACAACAGTCCACACTAGTTAAAAACTGGAATAAGTAGGATCTAAGTTGTTACGTATCATCAAGTTACATAAATTAGCAACCTATACATATTTACAAAATTAGATTGCTAGCTGGTAAAATAATTATAGAGAATGACCAGATCTCTAGAATGATATCGTGTTTGTCCAGATTCTTTTTAGTAGCTATAATGAAAATTATAGAGAACATGTAGTGTGATATAACATGAAATATGATCAGTTTTGCCCAAAAATATAAAGAAGTTTGATTGTAATTAACTTGCTATCACATGGTAAACTACCCTGAATGCATAATTTTTTTTTCGTTACAATTTTTACCCTGATTTTCTTACCAAAATTAAGTTTTACTTTTTTTTATAAGGAATATAAAAGTAACCATAAATACTTTTATTTTTTACTAAAAGGAAAATATAATTCTTTTTCATATTTGGCTAATCACTTTCTTAGAGGAAAAATGTTTTAGATTTCTATAAATAGAAGACCCTCTTCTCATACCATAACACAATAGAATTCACAATATAGTCTTTTAAGAGTTTCGTTTAGGGAGAGATTTTCTCTCTCATTAGTTTTATACTTTTTAATAGTATTAAGTTTTATATGTAGGCCAATTAGTCAAATCATATGATAATATTATGTTTTTAGTTTAGTTTTGTGTCATCTGAATTATTGCTTACATCAACAAGTGGTATCAGAACCTACGGTTCAAATATCCAATGGTTTGGTGAAACGAGATTAAACAGGTTCAAAACGGTTTCAAAATCAAGCTGCAACGGTTTGGTGATAATAAAGATTTTGTCTAACTACATGTGGAGACAATAATATATTTCAACAATCCTGCTGCCACATATTTAAAAATAAAACTCATTTTTAACCCTGCAAAAGGGCTTCAATATTTTTAATTCGAAAACGGCTGATATATAACCTCAAAAGGCTCAATTTTTTAAGCATGCCAAACAGCAATGATATATGAAAAATATGTGAAGAACGAAGATTATGCACAAAAAGAAAGAGGATTAAGAATATTTTGCAGAAAATCAAGCAAAAAAAGGAAGATTTATTAGAATTTTTGACCTGATTTTCTTATCAAAATTAAGTTTTACTTTTTCTTGTAAAGAATATAAAAGTAACCATAAATACTCTTATTTTTTCCTAAAAGGAAAATATAAATTCTTTTTCATATTTGATTAACCATTTTCTTAGAGGAAAAAGATTTTAGACATCTATAAATAAAAGATTCCCCTTCTCATACCATAACACAATAGAAATCACAATGTAGTCTTTTAAGAGTTTCGTTTAGGGGAGATTTTCTCTCTCATTAGTTTTATACTTTTTAATATTAAGTTTTATATGTTGACCAATTAACCAAATCATATAATAATATTATGTTTTTAGTTTAATTTTGTGTATCTGAATTATTGCTTATGTGATTTGCAACTAATAGCTTACACATGGCGCCCTCTCAATTTCGAACCCAACATTTTTTACATTGTCAGAATATATAATAAAAATCCAAAAATAATCTTTTCAAGTAGAATATTCTTTTGATTTTAATTTACATAACGGGTTTTTCTAAGGTGATTAAAATTAAGGTTTTCTTTGAAAAAGGTTATCTATTGTTGCTGATAATTAATTTGAAATCCAGTGTAAAAAATTGTATATAGTTAATGCATACAGAGTTATGTTAAACTCAATATTTTTCCTCAATCAAGTCACGTAATTAACTATAAGCAAATCTCTATGATAAGAATAACGACACATAAGTTAAATTTCACTGATAGTTAAAAAAAGGAACCTGGTATTCCGCTCGAGAGGCTTGACAAGCTGTGTAGGTGCATCATAATCAGGGATGTTGAGCCAGAGGCCATGGGAGACCGCGGTCGGGATGCCCTCTCGGAGGCTAAAAGGGTATCCACGCACAAAATCAGCGCCATCCCTAAATGGGTCGTAAAGAGTGTTGAAGAAATGGGGAGTAGATGGACACAATAGGTTCTTTATGTGTTGCTCCAATGCATTGATGTCTTTTCCTGTCGGGTCCTTTGCAACCTATTTCCAAATTATTTCAAGTTTTCCACACCACAAACAAGTGCATTAATATATCTGATCATCATCGTAACAGTAACTAATATAGATCGTCACGAGAATAAGTGTAATCTTCCACTAATACTTACACATTTATAATTTCCTCATTAGTACGAATTTTTTGAGCTAAAAGTAATAAGTTTAATTGAACTCACAGACAAAAGAAATGTAATAAATCTAATTAAACTCACATAATCCGATAAGTGATTGAGACACCTTTTTCCAAAGGGTGCCATACGCTGCTTCGCTTAAGAGACACCTTTTTCCAAAGGGTGCCATACGCTGCTTCGCTTAAAGTAATATATCCTATTCTATTTTTGTTAATGAAAATTATATCAAAATTTTGTATTTGTTGTATACCGATCTATAATACTGTATAGTAAATTTTTAAACACTGCTATAAAAAAAGAGTGAAATAGTGAAAGGATGATTACCTGAAATGTGGTTTTGGGCAAATTGTTATAGAATTTAAGCTTGGTGCATCATCGGTGTAATTTTTTTTTACACCTCGAATTTTGCAATGTAAGTTTTGGGCTAGATCTGTGCAATGTAAGTTATTTAGTTGTATATTTTTGAAATTATCCCTTTTTATATTCTTGTTAACATTCATTCATACATATAAAACTTGGATCTAATTTATATACACTCATATAGTATCATAATATTTTCTCTACGTTATATATAACCACTCTCATATTTTATTGACGGTTATATGTAATTATCTTTTAGGTGATTTAACAGTATAAACATAAATTAAACTCATTAAACTTTACTTCAAAGACAGCAAAAGAAAGAGAAACAAAAGGATAATATAAAGAGAGAAATGGAAAAAAAGCTTACAAAGCAATCATCATCAATAGTGTAAATATACTTTTTCTTAGAAACCATGTAACCAAAGCAACGGCAAGCAGAATCCTTGAAGGAAATGCAAGAGGACCTAGGACCCAAGATCTTGTTAATATCATTGCGGTTATAAAGTTCATAATCAAAACCATCGGGGACCTTAATGGTCTTTGAAGGATCACCATCTTGAACAATGATAAGATGGTATGGTTGAAAGAAAGGCCTCCACATTTCCAAGAAATCCAAGTTTCTAATTGTTGGTATCACTATATCTAGTTCATCTTTCAAAGCAACAGAAGCCATTGTGCTAGCTAATTATGTGTCTACGTAAAAAGATAAGGGAAAGAAACAAGATATATGAGAAAGAGAAAAAAAGATGTTATATTTATAACAAGGCCAAAGTGAAGATAGTGGCATGAGCGGAGTAATTGGAAGGAGAGATGGAAGGGACTTATTCAAACGAGACAACAGTCCGTTATTTGCGTTGGTGGGAGGTAGTTAATTTTTCTTTTCTAGTACGAGTAAACTGTTCTTCATATATTTTTACCTACTCAAAGGTCACATATAATTGGGTCATCATGTTTTTTATTATAAATATATATGTTGGGAATTAATAAACTAGAAAAAGGAGAGAATACGTAGTATAACATGTTATAATGGTTTCGAGCTAGATGTATTGACAGTGTAGGAAGATCCCATTGCATAAGATACAAATAGTTACTTTATCTTCAAATTCCAAATTCTCCGACAAATACTATTTGGAGCTATATTTCATTTTTTAAGTATAAATAACATAAACTCCAATAGTTTCTTACTTAATTATCTACTCTCTCTATTTTTATATTAATTACATGAAATCTTATATATGATACATTAGTCTATGTCATGATACATTAGGTTATGATACATTACTAACATATTAAAGTTAAAAACGGAAAGAAACGATACTAAAGCCTACAGTTGAGCAATTAATACACTTAATTAAAGAAATTATCGTTTAAAATACATAAAATACGTAACAACATCATATTTTTGAAATTTGAAAAATCAATTCAAACTGATTTCATCATATTCTTTCAAAAATAATTACTTTTCCCCTCAAAAAATCATAATTTCAAGTTTGAATAAGCAAATCAAGCTTGTTCAATCAAAATCTCTCAAAAAATTTCTTCTCCGATCGTTCCTACTCTGTTCATCATGAACATGTTGATTTTATTGATACATTCCAAAGTTTGGCAAAGTGAAATCGTTTATGAAAGGCAAAATGGCTCAATGGATCCTTGTATTATGTCCGTTTTATAATGTGGATATTCCTACTTACATGTTTGTCATTTGAACCCGCTAAAAAACAATACTTTAAACACTTTTTCGGTGAGTGTAATACACTTGCCACGTCAGCTTTCATGTCATCTTCCACGTCATTTTTATATATAAAAATATTAAATATTAAAATAAATAAACAAATAAAAAAGAAACCTCCCCCGCCCCCTCCTTTCTCTTGTTCCCTCTCTTCCCGTTCTTCTTCTTCTTTTTTTATTCTCTCTTTTCTTCTTTTTCTCTTGATAAACCTCCATTAACAATCTCTATTTTTAAACTTACTTACAAATTGAACATAAAATTCGTCCCAAATAACTTAAATATTTTTTTATTTGACTTAAATTTTCAATAAGATTGTATTGAGCCTTTATTTTTTCTTTTTAAATTTACATTTGCAAAGCCATTGAGGAGAGGTCAAAGTTACTGTCGGCATCTTTACTCTCCTCTCCTACATCGTTGGCTCCATACTCCATGCCCGCTATACTTATTACTGCTATAATTGCACCACACTCTCTCTCTCTCTCCGTGTCCCACTAAAATCTTCCATAAGATTGATATGAAGTTTTTACCTTTCTACCAAATCTTGTTAAAGCTGTGTTGTGCTTCCTCATTTGAAACTCAAACAAAAATCTGAAACATCCCCAGAATTGCAAAAACCAAGAAAAGTAACAAAAGATACAGTCTTTTTTTTACCCCAAAACAAAATCTTGGCAGATGAAGAGAGAAATAAAAAACAAAGTGCAACACCCATCACATATATAATTTGCCAAATATGTTTCAGATACCTTTTCTCTTTCTTCCCTTTTTACTATGTCCCCGAAAAATGCAAATGGTTACGCCATTAACAACAACTTACAAAGCTCTCCGCCGACATCTCCACGTAATCGGAAAATATTGTTGGAGGAGACTACGCCGGCGAGGAAGCTTTGCAATGTTGCAGAGGTGAACGGGGAGAGGGGGATGGGGTGACGGTTGGCTGGACGGGACGAGGGGGTTGGGAGAGGGGGGCTGGACGGGGTGAGGGGTGGGTTAGGGGTTGGCTGGACGGGGGAAGGGAGGGGTGGAGTATTTTTTAACTTTTAAAATTTATTTAAATTTAAAAGTTGTAGTTGAGGGATTTTAAAAAAAAAAATTAGTTATTTTAATATAAAATTGATCAAAAATTGACTCCCACTCGCACCTAGGCGCGTGTCTACATGGACTTTGTCCTAGTCAGCCATTTTAATGCCACATAGGTCCGGTTAATGATCAAAGTGTTTAAAATATTACTTTTTAATAGATTCAACGATCCAGATGACAAACATTTAAGTAGGCGTTTCCACATTACAAAATGGACATTGTACAAGGGGCCATTAAACCATTTTACCTTTATGAACGCTACAGAAGTGATGAAATTGTTGTTAGCGAAAGTATGTAATATGTGAGGTTGATTTTCGCCATAGCGTCAGAGTTAGATATTGACGAATCAAAGAAAAAGATTAATATCTGATACATAGTTGAAGAAAATACGCTGTCAATGATGATTGGGAACGATAATGGTATGAAGATTTACGTTGAGTTGAGGAAATATTTTACTAAATTTGTTATGTATTCTTTTTACTGAAAATTGCAACTACTAAATTCATTACTAATTGCCAAAATAAAGAAGTGAAGGCCAAGCAATTGTATAAGGATTATAAAATTAGCTATAATGGTGAAGTGTGGTTTAGATCATAATTTTACTTCCAAAGTAAAAAGATATGATAAAAAAAATTATTATAATCTCTGTCTTTAGATTTTTTTGATTGACGTTGTTTGGTATTGTAATATGATACATTACTGTTTATGACAGTTCAGTTGCATATGAAAAACAAATTTCATATGTTTTTTATATGTTTCATATGATACACTAA
Source organism: Capsicum annuum (assembly GCF_002878395.1). NCBI lineage: Eukaryota > Viridiplantae > Streptophyta > Magnoliopsida > Solanales > Solanaceae > Capsicum > Capsicum annuum. Next base: position 94,655,590 of record NC_061112.1, on the reverse strand, counting down.
TTTCATATGTTTCATAAGAGGCGGTTAGTAGAATAGTGTTGTTGGTTTGTATGCTATATTTCTTATCATATTTTTTAATATTGTATCAGGTTTTTAAAACATACATGTTGATATTTTAGTTATGTATCATTTTCTGATATTGTATTTTCTTCTGATACATTTAGTTAGGGTTATTTGTCGGTTGATGTTCTTTGCTGTAGTAATATGATACATTACTGGTTATGACAACTTTAGTGTACACGAAACTTAATATCACAGGGAACGACGAGTAAAATAGTGTTGGTTATTTTGATACATTACTAATTATATTTTCTAACAATGAATATTATTTTTAAAACAAGCATGTTGAAATTTTTTTTATGCTGAATATACCGATATTTTAGTTTATTTTGATACACGTAGCTGTTCAGTAACATTTGATGACAAAATATGCATTTATGCAGCACATCCTGAATGTTGTCGAATTTTTTTTATCTTAAAACATTCAATCAATGTTTTTTTTATTTTATTTTTTGCCTTTGAAAAATACTTTGTCAATAACAAAGAGGGATTTGAAGTAAGATACTGAAAGTTTTCGACATTGACGGTGCAATTCAAACCACTAATGAGAGCAAATTCATATACTGAAAATTTCAGCACTATTTCCTTCACAAATACATATAATTCATTTGGATTATCTTGTATCGACTCAAGCATCAACAAACATTTGATTATTTGTTCTTGAAAATTCAATTTGGACATGTCAAGAAATACACCAAAAAGCATATTTGCTTAAACAATTATTTGAGCATTCTTTTACCCACCAAATTTTTTATATCGGCAGAAAAATTGCAGTTGCACCAACTATCAAACCCCAGAAGATGAGTTGGAATAGATTTGACCCACTTACATTTTATATTTAAAAATACATAATTTTAAATTTTACAAAAAAAAAAAAAACACTCATGTTCGACGTGATGAGATTATTTGTACTATACGGATGGATTTTATCAAAGAATAGTTAAGTACTACTATTGTTGATTTATTGGAACAATGAATCTTTGTTAAATTATGTGTTTCTGTGAGTTCGTATTAACATGTAATCACAAATATTTACTTATAAAAGATACATAAGATATATGATTTTCTCATTGATAAGATTGTATAAGAATTGAAAAAATTTTGCTAAATTTTTTTATAAATTATGGGTTTATCATATTATAAGAAAAATAAAAATTAAGAAATTCAAATACAATTTCAACTTGAAATAACATTATTTCAAATCATATCCAAATGGGTTAGAAAGAAACTTACGAGACTAAACAAAATATTTACTAGCCGAATATACTAAGCCAAAAGAGGTCTATTAACATTCCATTGTTAACTCATTGTAAAGAGAGGTGTAAATGCCAAACAGTTTTTGTAAGAGATAAAAAATGAGTTGTAAAAATGGGAGTAAGAAAATATTTAAAAAGGAAGAACTACTATATACTCTTTCCGTTATATTTTACTTGATCTTTTTTAAAATATGTTTAATTCTAATTAATTATTTATTTTTTGCAAATTAAAACTATTTTATTACTTTTTTTTCATATTACTTTCAGTATTAAATAACTAAAGAAAATAGTAATAGTTAAATTTAGAATTTCAAGACATTATTAATAGAAATAGTTTTAAAAATATATTTTTAATTAATATTTTTTTAATAAATATGTCAAATAAAAGAGACCAAATAAAATGAATCGATAGTTATGCTGCGCAACATACCAGGTCAAAGATTTTGGCTCACATTTAATGTGCAATGTATTATGTACGTGATGTATAAGGAAAGTTTTGCTTAGATAAAATTTAAGTTGGAGAATATTTAGAACAAAGTGGTACTTTAAAATTTACTGACCAAAGTGCAAATGGTTTCCATGATTGGTTATAATGTGAATTGAAAAGTATAATCGTACAAAATAATCTTGTTTTTATTTGTCGGTTTCTCTTAATTAATCGTAAGAATGACCATAT
>NC_061112.1:94500971-94650598 GCF_002878395.1 Capsicum annuum | reverse complement strand
AAAAAAAATCAACAATCAGCATATCAGTTCACATACTTGAAGAAGAACCTGGTCTCTTACTTAGCAAGTTATAGACTTTGTGTAGTAGGTAGGTTCTTTGAGTTGTAATGAGTCATTGTTCTAGTCTCAGTGATCTATAAAATGAGTTAGGAATTGTGTCTTCAAGTTTGGGAACTCGAAGACTTGGGAACACTTATCTTGGAAAGATTTATATTTTTGTACTGATAGGAGTTAAGAAGTTTTAATTCCTAGTTTACAAGAAGTCTTGTAATTCTGTTGATTGTTGAGGCTCAAGTATTATAGTGAAGTTGTGGTTAAATCCTGTAGAGGTACAGGTCGTAGTTTCTTACACATTTCTTGAGCCAGGTTTTCTCTACGTAAAAACACTGTGTTCAGTATTTACTTCTGTGAACCATATTTACTTACTTGTTCCACAGATAGGCAATTAGTAGGGCTCGTACTTTAACAAGTGGTATCAGAGCGAGGTTGTCTTAAATAAGGATAGTACCTAAGAAAAGATCAATATGATGAATTCCGCACCTCCTACTGGTCACAGTGAAGGTCAGTTAACTACTAGACCTCTACTTTTTGATGGCTCTCATTTCATCTGGTGGAAAGAATAGATGGAGATGTTCATTCAAGGAGAAGATTATGAATTATGAGACAGGATTACTGATGGTCCCACTATTCCAATGAAGACGATTGATGGTGAACAAGTCAAGAAAGTAAGGAGTGAATTTACTCCTGATGACTTGTTGGCTTTGAAGAAAAATGCAAAGGCCAAGAACATCTTGGTCTGTGGACTAGGACCTGCTGAATACAATAGGGTATCCACTTGCACTACTGCTAACCAAATTTGGGATGCACTGGTAAATGCTCATGAAGGGACTTCTTAAGTAAGAAAATTCAGGATCTCTCTTGATTTCGCTGAGTATGAGGCATTCAAAATGAAGGAAAATGAAACCTTGCATGAAATGATGACAAGGCTTACCACTTTAACAAATGAGCTGACTTTCTTAGAAAAAGTCATCTCTGAGAAAGAACAAGTTGAAAAGGTTCTGAGAGTATTACCCAAGTCAAAATGGAATGTCAAGGTGACTGCAATCATGGAGGCAAATAAGGATCTTGAAGGCATGACTCTGGATGAACTAGTAGGGAACTTAAGGACTTATGAAATGGAAGTTGATGGAGTCAAATAATGAGAAACTCCTGAGAAAATCTTAGCATTGAAAGCTTCTGCTAGTGATGAGGAATTTGAACTTGATAAAGAGCAAGTTGCCTTTATAACTAAGAACTTCAGCAAATTCTTCAAGAAGAAGAAGGGAACATGTACTAAGAAACGTTCCAATGACAATCCAAATGGGTGCTACAAATGTGGCAAAACTGATCATCAGATTAGAGATTGTCAAGTCTGAGAAATAGAATGGAAGAAGGAAAGGCTAAAAAGGAACTGAAGGCAAAAAGGAAAGAGGAGCATGCAATGATAGCAGCCTGGGGTTCTGATTTAGATGAAGATGAAGTTGATGAAACTACATTCATGGTCCTTGGGGATTCAGATCTAGATAAAGAAGATGAGGATTCTAAGGTAAGTATACTTGAACTCAAAGAAAAACTAAAATTGTTCTCAAATCCAAAACTTGTTTCCCTGATGAGTGCATTGATTGATGATTTCCAAGAGTTAACCTCTGATAGAGATGGATTGTTCAACAGCCTAGCAAGTCTTAAATTTGATCTCATAGATCTAAAGGCTTGCTCAAATATAGTTGACAAGGACAATTGTAGTCTCAAGAAATAGGTTGCAGAACTTGAGATTTCAAACAACAATCTTAAGTCTGAAGTTCTCAAATTATCTCTCACTGAAAATGAGAAGAAGCCCACGAGTAAAGAAAAGAAGATGCTGAACTTGAGCTTGTTAAATACAAACAAGAATGCCATGATTTAACTGAAAAAAATAAATAAGTTGAATCAGGAAATGTCTAAACTAAAATTGGATCTTGAAAGGGAAAATAGGTGGACAAACTCATCTAGAATTGTTCAAAAATTAAGTGAGAAAAATATTTAATGAAAAGGCAGGTTTGGGATTTCATAAAAGTTTTGATGATCCAAAAGATTTTTGTTACATTTGTGGAAACCTTGGACATCCCACCACTAAATGTCCAGTAGCTGTAAAAAGCATTTTAAACAGTCAAAACCTAGCTAATAGATCTTATCAGACCAAATGGAATAAAACCAGTTCTGGTTAGAGAAACAGGTTGCACTACATGTTGCCTGCATGGACTAAGAGAATTTTAATTCATCCTTTCACTCATAAAATAGGACCCAAGATTTTCTGGGTTCCTAAGGCTAACCTTTGAATTCTTTTGCCGGAGAAGGTGAAAGGAAACAAAAGACACTGGTATCTAGACAGTGCTTGCTCAAGACACATGACTGGTGATAAGAAAAAGTTTCTTTCACTCTCTAAAATAAATGGAGGAGGAGTTTCTTTTGGTGATGAAAAAAGGGAATCATAACTGGAATTGGAAAGATTGGCTTATCTGAGTCAAAAGCATTGGAGGATGTTTATCTTGTAGAAGGATTAAAGCATAATCTGCTGAGCATCTAACAACTATCTGATAAAGGTAATAAAGTTGTTTTTTACTGCTGTAGGAGTCAAGGTAAAAAAGATGGATACTAAAGAGGTTGTGCTCACTGCAAGGAGATATAAAAATGTATACAAAGCTGACATCATGGCCCTACCAGGACCTGAGCTGACTTGTCTGAGTGCTATAGAAAATGATCCCCTTATTTGGCACAGAAGACTTGGTTATGCAAGTTTGAAATAACTAAACATACTTTCATCCAAAGACATGGTATTGGGATTACCCAAGACTAAGTTCAAGGAATAAAAGTTATGTAATGCATGTGTAAGGGGGAAGCAGGTAAGATCCTCTTTTAAGTTAAAGAACCATGTTAGCACAACCAGGTGCCTTGACTTGGTTCATATAGACTTATGTGGACCCATGAGACTTCAAAGCAGAGGTGGAAAAAGGTGTGTGTTTGTGATTGTTGATGACTATTCTAGGTTTACATGGACTTTGTTTCTAGCCTCCAAAGAAGATGACATTGATGTCTTTGAATTCTTCATTAAGAAAATTAAAAGGAAATTAGGCACTTCATTAGTTTCCATAAGGTCTGACCATGGTTCAAAATTTGAGAATGTAAAATTCTTGAAATACTGTTCAATAAATGGTATAGATCACAATTTCTCAGCTCCTAGAATACCACAAAAAAATGCAGTGGTGGAGTGGAAAAATAGAACTTTGGAAGATATGGCTAGAACAATGATGCTTGCAGCAAATATTGCTAAAAACCTTTGGGCTGAGGCAATAAGTACTATAAAATATATCATAAATAGATGCATGATCAGACCTTTTTTAGAGAAGACTCCTTATGAATTACTAAAAGGAAGAAATCCCAATATCTCTCACTTTAGAATCTTTGGATATAAATGTTTCATACATAATAATGGAAAGAATAATTTGGGAAAATTTAATGCTAAAAGTGATGAGGGAATCTTCTTAGGATATTCACTTCATAGTAAAGCATATAGAATTTTAAACAACAGAACAAACTGTGTTGAAGAAAGCATGAATATGATCTTTGATGAATCCTGTGTTAAGACTAACCTGCAGGAAGAAAATGATGCTGAGGAACAGGTTACACAACCCGTTTCATTGACTGAAGCTACCAAACTTGGAGGCACTTCAACAGGGGGAACTGAAATTGAAGGTACATTGACAGGGGGAACTGTGTCACCAACTACCCCAGAACAAAATATCATCAGTGATCCCAGTAGCTCTTTAGGCTTGGTTCTAAAAGGGTACAAGTATCAAGGATCACATTCTATAGAAAATGTTTTCACTGAACTCACCTCTGGGATTACTACAAGATGTAGACTGAGAAGTATGTGTGCTTTCAAGGTATTTCTGTTAGAAATAGAGCCAAAGAAAATAACTGAAGCATTTCTTGATGCTGATTAGATTATAGCTATGCAAAAAGAGCTGAATCAATTTGAAAGAAGCAAAGTATGACACTTAGTTCCTCTTCCAAAAGAAAGATCAATAATTAAAACTAAGTGGGTGTATAGGAATAAAGTTTATGAGCATGGAACAGTCACAAGAAACAAGGCAAGGTTAGTGGTCCAAGGATATAACCAAAAGGAAGAAATTAACTTTGATGAAACTTTTGCTCCTGTAGAAAGACTGGAATCTATAAGATTACTTGTTGCCTTTGCTGCCTACAAGGAGTTTATACTCTATCAGATGGGTGTAAAGAGTGCATTTCTGAATGGCTTTCTCATAGAGGAGGTGTATGTCAAGCAACCTCCAGGATTCGAAAGCAAGGAGTTTCCTGATCATGTGTATAAACTGGATAAAGCCTTGTATGGGTTGAAATAAGCACCTAGAGCTTGGTATGAGAGGCTGTCAAAGTTTTTACTGAAGAATGGACATACCAGAGGTAAAATTAATAATACCCTTTTCTTGAAAACTAATGGGAAGGATTTGTTAGTTGTGCAGGTGTATGTAGATGATATTATTTTTGGCACAACAAATATGAGTATGACTCATGAGTTTGCCAAACTCATGAGTTGTGAATTTGAGATGAGCATGATGGGAGAGCTGAATTACTTCTTGGGCTTACAAATAAAGCAGTCAGCTTTAGGGACAATGATTCACCAACAAAAGTATGTCAAAGAGCTTCTCAAGAGATTCTCCATGGAAGAGGCAAAAGAGATAAGTACCCCTATTGCAACTGCCACAAAGTTGGAGTTGGATGAAACAGGTTCAGATGTAAAGCAAAAGATGTATAAAGGTATGATTGGGTCATTATTGTACTTTACAGCAAGCAGGCCTGACATTGTGTTAAGTGTAGGGCTATGTGTCAGGTTTCAAGCAAAACCCAAAGAATCACATCTAAAATCTGTGAAGAGAATCTTTAGATACTTGAAGGGAACCAGTGATCTTGGCTTATGGTATCCCAAAGGTAGTAACTTTAATCTGATAGGTTACTCAGATGCTGATTATGCAGGATATCTGGTGGACAGGAAAAGCACTACAGGAATGACACACTTCCTTGGATCATGTTTGATTACCTGGTCCACTAAGAAGCAAAATTCTATTGCTTTGTCTACTGTTGAAGCTGAATATATTGCTGCAGGATCCTGTTGTGCTCAATTGCTATGGATTAAGCAACAACTCATGGACTTTGGTATAAATGTTGGTTGTGTTCCTATTTTTGTGATAATATAAGTGCTATTAACATAGCTAAAAATACTGTTCAACATAAGAGAACCAAACATATTGATATTAGGCATCATTTTCTTAGAGATAATGTTTATAAAGGTCATATATCCATTATGTTTTGTTCTACTAAGGAACAAATTGCTGACATTTTCACTAAGGCCTTGAGTAGAGAACACTTTGAAAAAATTAGGTTAGCCTTGGGGATGATTAAAATTGCATAAGTCTCCCTCAATGCTTGACTAGAATAGTTTGATTTTACAAGTGATTGTTGGTTAATTCAGTCTCACACATTAAGTTGTGTATCCTAAGTCCAAGATTTTAGAATATGTTGACTCATGTGTGTGTTGATTTTGCAGAAAGCCTTGATCACAGAAGTAATTTTGTCTATTTTGTCATTCAGGTATGATTAATATTACTTCAAAGTAGCTTAAAGAGAAACAAGTTGTTTTTCTGGTTCCTTCTTGGTCCATTTAAACCGTCAAAATACAAAGAGTCCCTTCCCTTTCAAAAAGCTGTCACTTCCTTTCCCATTAGGGCTAAAACACTCATCATTACTCCTCTGCCAAATATAGTTCCTTACCCTTTCAACGTCCTCATTTTTTTCTCTTAAATACGCTTTCGTTTGTCTTGATTCTGCACTACAAATTCTCTGCACCCTCCTCATACTCAAGAACACTTTCCTGATTCAAAAATGACATCATTCTCTTCATCTTCCTCCTCTTCTTCTTCCTCCTCCACTGAATATGTTCCAAATACTTTCACCACACTTATCCTTCACCCAAACATCACCTTAACTCCCTTAATTCCTCTTTCAATCTACCAGAAATTCATCGATTTTGTTGCTTTTAGAAATTTCCCAAACCCTTTTGCCCAAATTTCTTCACCTTCTCCATTCTCTTCGAAACCCCTCCTTCCTCCTCCTATCCTACTCCAAATTATTAAAGCTGATGATAATCTTAGTGACAGAGATGAACTTCCTAGCATAGAGCTAATCCCAAGAAGGTCCAGGTCCAAACTCCCAAGAAAACCTCTTTCTATTCTCGTCACTATTGACAACACTGCCTCTCTAAAACTCTCTAAATATCTTTCTCCCCCGTACTGCTCACACTCGAGGAAGAAAACAATGAGAAGATGCATCTTTGGCCGAGGCTCTTTGAGCCAGCAAAAAGAAACGTGTGGCTACATCTGATACCACCCCTCCTTGTGCATCTTCTCCTGATCTTCTACTTTGATCTATCAGAAAGACAAAAACTAACATGGACAAAGTTCCAAAACCCTCGTTTCCCATGAAACCCTCTTCTAAACCTACTCAAAAGGCCTCTTCCTCTTAAAAAATTCCTTCTACTGTCAAAAGATTCTCCTCCTCAAAAGTTTCCCCTTTCAATCCTTCTACTCATCCCAAGAAACAGGTCACCCCACCTGTTTCTTCTGACTCATCTAACTCTGACTTTAACCCAAATTCTACTGATGAGTTGGGACCTGATTTTGAAGTTCCCTACTCATCTTCCCATCAGGATACTTTTGAGGTTCATCACCTTTACTTTCAAAAGCAAAAATTAGCTAGAGGAAAGGTAGTTAGTGGTTTTGAGGGACCTGATATGCAAATGTTACTGGATAAATTAGAGTTTCAAGGTTGGTCATATTTATTTCTTCAGGGTGATCTTCAGCGTAGATTTGCTAAACCTAAAGTATATGAGTTTTATACGAATGGGGTGGGAATTGGTAAATTGTGAATTATTCTCCACTACTGTCAGAAAGGTTACCATGAACCTTTATGTTGATGACATTGCTAAGATTTTATGTATTCCCTCTGGGGGATGGGGTCACTATGTCAAGGGTGCTTGGCCTCCTCTGGATAATATTGCCTCTGCCCTCGACATATGTAGAAAGTTTTCTGGAAATCCTAACTTTATCCACCATAAAAGAGTCCTTAGGAGGGAGATGTCCCCACTACATCAGCTCTATTTTGATTTGGTCCACAAAATGATTATTCCTAAGAAGGAGAGAGATATGTGGCAAGTTTTCTTGATCTTACATTCCTGGAGCTGTTGGATACTGAAGTACGAATTGATCTACCTCGACTCATACTAAAGCATATGCAAAGGGTTCTACTCAAGAAAGTGAATGGACATGCTGTACCTTATCAATTCTGGCTCACCCCCATATTTGAGGTCTTTGGTATTTCTGTTCAAGTGTGGTCTTAACAGACTACCAAAGATATCATAGGGCATGTGAACCATATGATGCTACCTGTTTCCTTGAAGAGTGCTGATAATCCGATGCAACGATTGAGAAATTCACTGGCTGAGAAACAAGCTGAGGTGGAAGTTTCTTAGGCAACTTTGGAGGCTGCACAGGCTGTTCATGAAGAATAAAAAGGGATCCTCCATGCTTAAATTGCTTCCCTTAATTCCTTGTTGGAAAAAAAGAGAGCTGAAAATGCAGATGTTATTAGGAAACTCACCTCTTTTATTCCCTCCACTTCTTCTACTTAGCCTCTTTACTGATATCTTAAGCCTATCTTCTTTTGTTCCTTTACCTGATAGCTTGTTCTCTTTTTTTTTACTTTTTGGTATATGTAGTCATCTCTGCGAATGAATAAATTGGGCTTAGTTGTTTTACTATTTTTTGTTCCTATTTTCTCATATTGCGTTTATGTTCTCTTATTCTGAATTTTGATTGTCTTAGTGATAGCCTCAATGGCCATGAATTATTAGACGTTTTTCACTTGTTGATCCAGCTTTTTGATGATGTCAAAAGAGGGAAGAGTAGGCTATGCAATGCTTATAACTCAATGACTAACCTATTTCATTCTATGCTAGTCTTTATTCAAATGCCTTATTGAGTATGTCAGGGGTCTGTGATGTTATGCTGCTATGTTTGTCGTTATCAAAAAGGGGGAATTTGGTAAGGTATGTGGAGTTTTGATGATAGACATATGAATGAAATATGTTGTGAAAGCTGGTCCATTCTAGTGTACAAAAAAAAGCTGCAGGCAAGGTTGTTGATAAGATGATACTATGCATAGACAGGAGTGGATAAGCAATAATATTTAGGAACCTTCTTAAATACTTATTGCTTCAGTAAAGTGGAAGAAAAATGCAATATTCAGAAGTTGAGTTGATCTAGAAGTCCAACTATGAGAAGAGTTCTGCAAGGATAAAGGATAAAGCAAAAGAGTCCTATTTAATCAGGAAAGGAGAAACGGCTACAACAAGGAGTGAAGTTACTTGATAAAGTAAAAAGAAGAAAGAAACATAAATCAACCAGGACTCTATTATAGGTGGATCACCAGGGTGCATATATACAACAAAGCATGATCAAGTAACTTACTCAAGCACAAAAAAAAATTAACAATCAATATATCAGTTGACATACTTGATGAAAAACCTGGTCTCTTACTCAGCAAGTTGTAAACTTTGTGTAGTAGGTAGGTTCTTCGAGTTGTAATGAGTCATTGTTCTAGTCTCAGTGATCTATAAAATGAGTTAGGAATTGTGTCTTCAAGTTTGGGAACTTGAAGACTTGGGAACACTTATCTTGGAAAGATTTGTGTTTTTGCAGTGATAGGAGTTAGAAGTTTTAATTTCTAGTTTATAAGAAGTCTTGTAATTCTGTTGATTGTTGAGGCTCAAGTATTAGTAAAGTTGGGGTTAAATCCTGTAGAGGTACAGGTTGTGTTTTTTTACACCTTTCTTGAGCTGGGTGTTTTCCACGTAAAAATACTGTGTTCAGTATTACTTTTGTGAACCATGTTTACTTACTTGTTCCACAGATAGGCAATTAGTAGGGATCATACTTTAATAGATTCATACTTGAATCCATATTTCATGATTATTAAACTAGTGTGAAGAAATATTATGAGGTGGGAAAAATGTCCATAAGTGTCAGTTAGAGCAAAGTGAGCTTAAGAGCCTTTGATTCAACCAATTTTTGATGTTCAATTTCACAAGGGTATACTTTCAACATGTATAACTTTTGATATACGTAAGAATTTGCAGTTCAAAACCCATCAAATTGTAGATAATTGAGTCAGGTTTCCAACCATATCAATTTTGCCTTAATTTGATACCCGAGTGAAAAGTTATGACATTTTCCGTGAGATGCAGTAAGAGATCGCGATAGCCCCGTGCCACGATGGCTATTCAACCTGATTGGGGATCACATCGTGAGGGATTCTTAACCCAACTAGGGGTCGCACCGTGGGGGCTATTCCCCATAGTTTTAGCTTCTTAAGGGTCAAGAGCTACTTTGGTCCTTTCCCCTCAACCCAAGCATCCAAAGCACGAATTATAACACCCAAAAGGGCATTATTTGCCCCCTTTCACTCCAAATTGCTCTCAAGAAACCCTCCTCCATTTCCAAGAACAATAATCCAAGCGTCACCATTCAAGAACCTTCAAGAAAAGTTATTCTCCTTCAAGATTTAAGCTTTTGAGGTATGTTAGATATTCATCCATGGGTCCTTTCCACCCATGGAGTCCAAGAATCTAATTTTTAAGTTTAAAAGAATGATATTTACATGTTATTATGAACTTTATCCATGAACTCCCATGAATTTTGATTTTACATGACGTTTACAAGTAATTGTTTTTAAAATTAAAACTTACACGTTTGAATGGTGCTATTCACATGTTAACTTCCTAAATCCATGATTTGTAGTATTTCAATTATGTTAGCATCTCATGTTTTGACTATTCTCATGCTCAAGTTTATGAATTTTAAGTGTTTGATGAAATGTCTAAATGATTGGGATTTGAATAATGACCCCTTGTTATGTTTCCAAGAGTTTTTGATAGAAAGAGTCCTCGCACGTTGAAAGTTGAAGTATGTTTAGCAATATCTTGGTAATTCAATTTTAAAGTTATGTTTTCAATTGATTTTCACGTGGAATGAATTATAGTATGTTTTGAATATTGTGACTTCCATACCATGTTCATAAAAATACAGAATAAAATCCTCAGTTAATGATTTGGTCATGTGATTTTGCTATCTTTTCATGTTTAAAAAACATCCCCATGTTAAAGTATTAGTCCCTATGTGTTTGATGAAATGTTTAAGTGAATAATTGTGAATAGTGATTTCCTTCCATGGTTACAAAGCTTTCATGTGGTCCTATTGTTATTGCTATCGAGTCTTGGGAGTTATGAATATCTGAAGTTTAGCTATTTACTTAGTTTCAGTAGCTTCAGAATAGTTTTAGATAAGTGATGAGCATTAGCTCTTAGTTAACCGTCATGATCAATTACTTGTCCAGTTAAGTTAGTTCAGTCCAAAAATCAATGTCATTCAATTGGGAGTAGGATTTAGCATCGAGATAACCTGGATATGGGGGCTAACCCAACACTTAGGACTGGGTCCTTAGGAGCAATCCTTAAGTTCCAGAACTATGTAGCCATCGTAGGGTATGAGATGTCACCCGCCAGTTTAGGACTGACACTCTCAGGGATTACCCACCAATTCTGAACTGATCTCAGGGGTCACCTGCTAGATTAGGACTGAATCCATAACCACTATTAGTACCTGTGGCACGGTACTAACAATCTTCCAACTAGGGTCACAGGTTAGATCCAATCAGCTCAGACTGGGGCATATCGATTAGATGATTCCTTCTATAGTTTTAGTACTCAGTTCAGAATTCAGTCCAATCTTGCTTGACCATAGCATATAGTTTATTAGTTATTCAGTTATCAGATTTTGGTATTTCAATTTACAGACTATTTTAAAACTTATTTTATGCTTGGTCATGCATTCTCAGTTTTTTACAGTTTTCATGTATTCTTACTCAGTACCTCATGCTATACCTTCAGTCAGTTATTACTTATACACATTTACTTATACACATGAACTCATGTATATCAGCCTAACCTCATTTAGAATACCATTATATTCAAAGTACTGATCACATACTCGTTTCTTGCACTATGATGTCTTATATCATAGGTTTGGGCGCTCGAATTCTCGATCGTACTTAGACTTTTAGTGCATCAGTAGCAATAGCCATGATAATTCCTCATCCTTTGAGGACGAGTTATCTTATATTCAGTTATGTCAGTAGTTCAATTATTTAGTCAGTCGGAGTTAGTTGGGGGCTTGTCCCATCAACTCCACAGTCAGACAATTTAGAGGCTTTCAGACTAGTATAGACAGTTGGTCAGTGTTCATTTGTGATTATTAGTCGTTTTATCAGTATTTCCAGTATGTTTCCAGATGTTTTAAACCATGATTCAGTATTGAGTTTTAGTTGTTAAAACTTTATGGCATTTTTCAGCTAAGTTCCACATATGTCTTCGTTATTTTATTCAGTGCACACAACAGGTACCAGCTCATGGGTTAGCTTGTGGTCCTTCGGGAATGTAAGCACCGTGTGGCATCCAGGGTGTACTCTCGGGGCGTTACATAAGGACTGCACTGATAACTTAGTTAGGAATCTCACTTCCTTCCCGGATTGTAAATAAATTATGAGTTAGATCATAAATAGACATTAGAGTAATTGCAGAAAGAAAATTGCAGTTAAATTATGTGGAGCTTTGGTTTACTACACATGGAAAGCAAGGAACTAGAATGTATATAGAGACATAAGTGTAAATACTGAATTCATAGTAATACAAATACCAAAAATAATTAGAGAAAAAGTGAGTAGATTTACAAGATTAGAAAGAATTAGAGGAAGTCAAGGGTTGATTCATAGGATATGTAGTTGATTTGGTTTTTGTTGTTATATTTCTTCTAAGAGTTTTAGAATTTACTGGATATCCTCTTAATTGGGATGATGATACTCTTTAGCTAATCTTTAGGTTTGTAACACCGTTGGTTGTTCTGGTAATAATATTCATAGTTTATATCCCCCCAAAATAATTAAATTTGGTATTTTGAATATCCAAAAGTTCAAAAAATTTATATATCATGAAGGTCGATCTATTACAACCAACGTGATTGTTTCTATTTCATTTTTTTCTTTCAAGACCTTAGAAAACACACACTGCTACTTACAAAATCTAAGATCTCTCTTGAATCCAAATATCTTATATTTAATCCTATCTATTACACATTAATCATTATCCATTAGACATTAGCTCATATTTAATACTACTAATTTATTAAGTGAGTGTCGAAATAATTTCTCTTTGAACATGATTTCTATAATTAATTCTTATGATTTTATTAATATTTCTATCGCATTTTCTTATTATTGGTTTCATTACTTTCCCATTTTATTTGAATGTGTTAATTATGTCTTAATTTTTTTCTTCTATATCTTGAAAAATTCCTAATGTCTATTGATTTAGTAGACCCATTGTCCTAATATATTCGGAAAAGAAATATGTTGTCATTGTAGGATTGGGATAATCATTTTCATATACGTTTAGTACTACTTGGAATATATATATAAGATATGTAGTTGGGATTTTTAAAGCATTTATTGAAATGTGAGTTGTTTTGAAGGTTGACAAGGCAGTGAAATAGATGCAAGAAACATGTTCGAAGATTCACCTGGTCCATTGACTCGAGCTATATTTGTAGTTGAGGCACCAATGAATGTTGGCAATAATGACACAAGCAATGCAAGTTAAGGAAAGAACGATGTAGAATCAAGACGAATTCTTTATAAAAGGATATAAAAAATAAATCAATCTATGAAAGGAAGGAAATTAAAAAAGAAGGAGGGAAAGAGAAAAAAGAAAGCGATGAGAGGTCTCCAAAGAGGAATAGAATTCCTTAAAAGATGGTCCCCAAAAAGAAATAGAATTCCTTAGAAGAGAAAGCAAGCTACCTTGAAAGAAGAACGTATCTAAATCTATAAAAATCCAAGAGCTTCCACAAAGTTATTTATGCACTCATACAATAACAAAGGCAAATCAGAGATTGATTCTTGAAGTGATATGTGAAGAACTCCTAGAAAGAACAGGTCCATAGAGCAGAGTCTAGATATAGGTTTAGCATGATTGTATTAGGATTATTCTCTAAGTTGTAATACTTTATACTTTCATAGTTTTAGTGTGCTATAACTGAAATAGGAGTTAGTTATCAAGTTGGGATAACTTGAAGACTTGGGAACACAAGCCAAGGGTGGTTTGTGTGAGTTTGGAAATTAGATTTTATAATTTCTTTAAGTTATATAGTTTATAATTGTTGTTTGAGAGGCTCATTGTTTTACTGAAATTAGGTTAAATCCTGTATAGATATATGTTGTGATTTTTACACCTATTGTGAGCTGGGTATTTTTCACGTAAAATATTATGTTATTATCTTACTGCTTTCATCAGGATATTGGAATATGTTGGGTAACCCACTTCATCAGTTAAATATAGTTATCTAAAAATCACTAAAATACTAGGGCGCGTTGAATATCAATTGGTATAAAAGCAAAGTTATTTTGCTAAAAAGTTAACACCTTAAGATAAGATCAAGATGATTCTGCACCTCCTACTGGGCACTTTAAAGGGTAATCCACCACACGATCCCCTCTATTTAATAGTTCCTACTTTGTATGATGAAAAGCTTGCATGGACGACTTCATTCAGCTGAAGATTATGAACTATGGGATAGAATAACTGAAAGTCCTAAAATCCTCATAAAAACTATAGAAGGAGAGCAGGTGAAATAGACAAGAACTTAGTTCACTCCAGATGATCTTATCTTCCTAAAAAAGAATATTAAGGCTAACAATGTTATTGTTTGTAATTTAGATACTGATGGATACAACAGGGTTTCTAGTTGTACTACTGCCAAGAAAATCTGGGATGCACTGGTGAATGCTCATGAAGGCACTATTTAGGTGTGAAAATTCATAGTAGCTATGTTATTCATTGAATATAATACATTGAAGATGAAGGATGGTGAGAATCTACAAGAGATAATCACTCCACTAACCATCATAATGAATTAACTCTCATCTCTGGAAAAAACCTTGGCCATTGAAGAACAAGTTGATAAAGTACTAACAATTCTCCCAAAGGCCACCTGGGATGTCAGGGTGACTGCAATAGGGGAAACAAAGGGTCTTACCAACACGATTCTTGATGAGTTCGTTGAAAATTTAAAAACACATGAGATGAACATGAATAACTTTAAAAAGGTTGAAACAAAAGAAAAATCACTAGCTTTGAAGGCATGTGACAGTGATGATTTAGATCCAGATGAAGAACAAATGACAGTCTCTACTAAGAACTTTAGGAAGTTTTTCAAGAGAGATAGCAGGAATGAAAGGATAACAACAAATAGTAGATTATGGTCCAATGAATAATTCTAAGGTGTCTGCTTTAAGTGTGAGAAAACTAATCACATGATCAATGACTATCCTTTATAGAAAATTGAATGGAGAAAAGGAGAATGGATAATGAATAAAAGGCTAAAGAGAAGGGTCACTCCAAGAAATCTTATGCTATGAGAGCTGCATGGGGATCAGAGGAATTTTATAGTGAAATAGATGAAACAACCTTTATGGAAATGGGTGATTCCTATCTAAAGGAATAAGAAAGAAAAATGACATCAAAACTGAGGTAAGTTTACTTAAATTTAAGGATAAACTTTATTTTTTCTCTAAGAAAAAATTAATCACTTGGATGGCTCACTAACTGATGGACTTTATAATTTTATAGCTAACAGAGACTAAATACAGGAAGGAACCAAAATATGAAAATGAAAATAAAGTTTGGAAATTGAAAGGTATCAAGGAAATCAATAAATAGATAGACACAAAAAATGAAAAGTAAGCAAACTAAAGGTATGTTAAACAAATTATCCTCAAATGATTATTGTACAACAAGCACCTAACTCCTACAAAGACCTTAAGAAAAATTAATCCACTTGTATCCATGTTTCAAAATAATGATAACCATAATCTTTCAACAAGATTTGAACACTCAAGTATATTTTTCATCAAGCATAACTAAGGAAAAAAAGGGAAATCCTAATTTGTTTTTATAGAAATGGGTTATTTATTACAAAATGGGTCCAAAAGTGACCATAGATGCAAAATTTCCCAAATGAGCGATACACTCCCATCGCCATTCTCCTTGTTGCTTTCTATTACTGACTTATTATAATGGATCACTAAACTTCTCTTTATCACAGAAGATTCGCTGATTACTTTGAGTGAGAGTCTTTAGGGTAATCCGGCTTGTATCATTTACTTAAAGTTATTGCCAATCTCAAGTATGAATTTGTAGACGTTGACAAAGACGAGCGCTGTTTGAAAAAATCATACTCTGAAGGAAGAGGTGAACCAACCTAGTGCAACTATCCTAGATATTAAGTCGAAAGTATTTAAACTCTCCATTATTGATAAAGGGAAAAAGCCTGTATGTGATGATTTAAAGGGAATGATGACCCATCCGATGAGAGAGAACAAGTTACTAAGCTTAATTAAGAAAACTCTAGGTTAAAGCTAGATCTAGAAAGAGCTAATT
This sequence comes from Capsicum annuum, assembly GCF_002878395.1. NCBI lineage: Eukaryota > Viridiplantae > Streptophyta > Magnoliopsida > Solanales > Solanaceae > Capsicum > Capsicum annuum. Next base: position 94,634,904 of record NC_061112.1, on the reverse strand, counting down.
GGTGGACTCAATCCTCAAAAACTGTAAATGATATATGCAGCAGAACCCACAATGAAAAAGTTGGACTAAAATTTCACAAAGAAATTACTCCTACTTAGGACCTATTTTACATTTGTGGAAACCTAGAACGTCCTACCACTGAGTGACCTAAAATCAATGAATTAATAAAGAAAACTTGAGAGTTTTTGAAAAGAAAATTTTAATACCAGTCAAAAGAAACAAGTTAACTTATTCTGAAAAACAAGTTCAACACAGTAAGGATGCTCCGGTGATAAGAATTGGATTACTTGAATAAATAAGAAAACAAAGCAGAAGTGTAAACACTAGGATTAAAGAAAAGAATTGAAAGATATGTGAAATTTGAGAATAAAATTCTCAAATTTCAAAAAAAGTATTCAAAACCCTAGTTGATCTTAGTATTCAAAATTAGCGGATTAAGACTAATTATAATAGTAATAGAGTCAATTCAAGAACTTAGATAAAAATGATCCAAACCCCTATTTTGAAGAAACTAAAGAAAAAAATTAGTATAAGACTAATCATATTATTTAATTAACTTTAATCGAAACCAAATATATCAAGTTAAGAATTAATCTTACCTCCAAAAGAATCATTCGTATAGAGTTGCAATATAAATTAATGTCGCTACACACAACAATGTAAAGAAGAGAAACCTCTCAAATATTATTAATCATCATCTTGTCTAATTGAAAATTGCAAAATTTATCCCTATATATAGAGAAAAATCCTATCCCAGGATTTGAATTCCACTTTTATGAACAATGAATAAGTCTAGGAACTTTAAACTAGGAGAACCTTTAAACTAAGAAACTTTAAATTAGATAACTTTTAAATTAGTAAATGTTAAACTAGGAAAGCAAAAGTTTCCGATTTAATCTAATCCCATATGGTCCCAATCTTCTTCATTTGGGTTTGAACTTTTGACTCATGAAATATGTGTAGAACTTAGCCATGCTAATTAATTATTCTTGGACTCATTCTTGGGCTCTTCATCCATCATAAGTATTTTCATGATTCACATTGAAGGCCTTCTACCTTAATGCAAGTGGGTCATACTTGATGTTTTCATCTTGTTAAGAGAAACAAGTATACCAATCTATTGCTAGCATGGACTAGAAGAATTTTGATTCACCCCTTTGATAAAAATAAAGGACCCAAACATATTTAGGTGCCTAAATCTAACCTCTAAACGATTTCGCATGTAAGAGTGGAAGGTGGAAAAAGACATTGGTTATGGAGAGTGCTTGCTCAAGACACATGACTGGAGATAAGCAAGAATTCCTTTTACTCATCTTACTAAAATACGATATGTATCCTTTGAAGTTGCAAAAAGGGGACCATTAATGGTGTAGGAATGATCGAAAGAATTGAAAATAAAGCTTAGGAGGAAGTTTATCGTGTTGGAGGGCTAAAACACAATATTTTAAGAATCTCCTAACTGTGTGACAAAAGAAACAAAGTGACTTTCACTTTCGCATTATGCAAAGTGAAGAAGATATATACAAATGAAGTTATGCTCACTGCATGAACGCACAAAAATGTTGTAACACCCCACAAAGTCCTTGCTAAGTTATTAAACGATATTCATATGTTTAAAGGACCTAAAATGATTATTTTAAATCATAAATAAGTGTCATGATCATTTACCTAATATTTAAAGTGCTTTCAATGTGAATCATGGTCATAGGAAACTTTTAGAGGAAAGTTGTGTTAACAACATTTGTTATCATTTGAGTTTTAATATTTAATCCTATAAGGGTCAACTTTAATCAAGTATAAATTCTAGAATATATAATGTTTTAGATCTCAAGAGTCACCAAATAAAATATCTTCGAGTCTTCTTTTCAATGCGTCTGATTTTATCTTAATCCGATAACAGAGTAAAATATTATGCTCATTTCACTTGAGGGTGTCTATCTGTAAAGATTGACGACCTGAGTTGACAAGATGTCAACTGGTTGAAGACCCATCAATTGAAGTCATCAACCTTGACCAGTAAATCTCAAAATGGGATAAAGATTGACTAATATAGTTGGCGAGCCGTCAACTAGTTGATTGGCCATCAACTGAAGTCGTTAGATGAGAAATTCCTTCAAATTCTTTTAGTTTTCTTAAGGGTGGTTTGGTCCTTTCCTTACCTTAAAATCCTATACCACAAATTAAATCACTCCATTAATCATTATTTACTCAGCTTTTATCAAGTTTTTATTACTCTTTCTCCTTTACACTCTCAAAAGAAATGAAGTTAGGGTTTCCTCCCAAAGTTCAACTTCAAAGACTCCAAACTCAATTTTTTCTTGAAGAAATCAAGAAATTCAAATATGTGGGGTTTGAACAAGGATTATCTTCTTGTGCCCAAAAGTTTAATTTTAATAAGAATTTAGGGATCTGATAATGGGATTTATATTCACTTTTCATGCTTTTGAAATTATGATGCTTTCTTATGATTTAAACTTCATTTAGTATAAAAGTTCATATTTATTCATGTTTTTATTCACATGATTGATATTATAAATTAAGTTTTAGCCTTTTTACATTAAATTTCAAGAGTTGGTAAATGCACTTAATTTTAGCATGATTTATTCAATTTACAAGCAATTCGGACTTACTATTTTAGAATACAGTCTATCACAGCATGATTATGATCTCAGTTTGATCTTATGACCTCAACATGATATGAAATTCACATATTTACTTATAAAAAATAATTAGTAACAGAATCGTGATTGCTTTTTAGCATTATAAACCCATATGATTACTTTAAGGTGAATCATATATTATGAGCACCAGATGTTTTGGGAATAGTATTTAGCACTGAGGAAATGTAATTTCAGTACACCCGAATTCTCAAAAACTATGTCCAATTGTAGGTTAAAAGGATCCTCTCCAGAGAGTGTCTCCCTTGTCCAAATGGGCTTAACTTAATGATCACTCCAATTTGATTCTATATCGATGGCAAGGCATGGAGCAACCCTTCTCAACGTGGGTCAGATATTGTACTTCATGTTGGTCACATGGTTTATGTCGGTTGTAAGAATCTCCCACTGAAAAGATGTCTTTAGAAACTAAGTGTAACGACTCACTAATTTTTACTAGATTTATGATTTACTATTTATTCTCTATAGTAACTCAGTTTATTCATGAATACGGTTAGTCTATATACACTTCGCATGCATATCTGTTTTTACTATTGTATCAACTCTCATATACTTACTACATTCCATAAGTACTGACTATATATATGTATGTGTGGATATATTATTTTATAATATAGTTATCAGTTGTAGCTCACAGCTTACAACCAATAGGTGATGAGTTCTCTTTATTCAAGGACTCAAGTCAGTTATATTTCTAGTATTTTAGTTTGATTCAGTTGTATTGATTAGGGATAGCTGGAGGTCATGTCTCGACTACCTATAGTCAGTATTAGTAAAGGTTTCATATACAATCAGTCAAAGTTGGTTGGTTCAGTTCCAATTTCTTTTGTATAATTAGTGTTGTACACTTTAATAGTAATGTATTGAAAATATTATCTCATGATTTTGTTTCTGCTTAGTAAGTTTAGCTCTTATACATGTTAGATTAATTTTTCATGCATTATGCCAGTACCATGGGTTAGATTGGGATAACTAGTATTTCTAAGCACCGTGGGCCGTATAAGGGGCAGTCTTGGAGCGTTACAAATATATATATAAGGCTGACATCTTAGGAGAAACAAGCTTTGATGTTACCTATTTGAGTGCAATGGATCATGTTATTCTCTTTTATGGTACAAACAACTAAGATATGCAGGTTTGCAATAGTTAAACAAACTTACTTCTAAGGACTTAGTCATAGGGCTTCCTAAGTCTAAGCTTAAAGATGACATGACATGTAGTGCATGTTTTGTGAGGGAAGTACGTAAGAACCTCATTCAAGAAAAAGAGCCTAGTCAGTACAACCAAGTACTTTAAGTTAGTCCATATGGATATTTGTGAACTAATAAGGGTTAGAAGTAAAAGGGGATATAAGTATTTTTATGTGCTTGCGGATAATTGTTTAAGATTTACTTGGACTCTTTTCTTTGTTTCTACAAAAGATGATTTTAATATTTTTGATAAATTTATCAAGAAAATGAAAAAAATTCTGATACTTCCTTGATTTCAATCAGATTTGATCATGGAACTGAGTTTGAAAATACAAAATTTATGAAGTACTAGCAACAAAATAGAGTGGATCATAAATTTTCTGCCCCTAGAATACCACAACAATATCGAGTGATCGAAAGGAAAAATAGGACTTTAGAAGATATGTCCAGAACTATGATGATTGTTGGGCTGAGGCTTTGAGTATTGCTTGCTACATCACCAATAGATGTATTACTAGACTTATATTAGAGAAGACTCCATATGTTTTGAAGCAAAGAAAGCCTAGCTTATCTCATCTCAGGGTTTTTGGGTGCAAGTGTTTCATTCGTAACAATGGAAAAGACAACTTGAGAAAATTTGATGCCAGAAGTGATGAAGGAATTTTTTTGAGGTATTCTCTACATAGTAAAGCTTATAAGGTTTTGAATAAATGAACAAACTGTGTTAAATAGAGTGTGCATATAATATTTGATAAAATAAGAAATATTTCTAAACCTATACCATAGGATAAAAGATGAAGTAGGAAATCATGCAATAGAATAGATTACACAACCTATTTTGTCTGATGAACAGACCCAGGGAACATGAATAGAGGGAATAACAGAATTTAGTTCAACTGAGGTCCCAATCTACCTACTAAAGAAAATGCAGAAAGTTCATAAGGATTAGTTTTGAAAAATTACAAGTATGAGGAATCTCATGTAATTGACAATGTTCTCACTGAACTCACTGTAGAAATCACTACAAGACCAGGACTCAGAAACCTATGTGAATTCATTTCCTTCCTATCAATGATTGAGCCAAAAAGGTGGAAGTTTCTCCTTTTGAAGAAGATTGAATACTGACAATGAAATAAGAACTCCATCAGTTTGAAAGGAGCAACCCATGACACCTAGTCGCTTTTCCTAACGACAGAACTATCATTGGAACAAAGTGGACGTACAGGAACAAACATGATGAGGATGGGCATACAAAGTGGATGAATACTAGAAGTGAAATAAGAACTCCATCAGTTTGAAAGGAGAAACCCATGACACCTAGTCTCTCTTCTTAAAGACAAAACTATCATTGGAACAAAATGGGTGACAGGAACAAACATGATGAGGGTGGAGTAGTTCAAGGAATAAGGCAAAGTTGATAGTCCAAGTGTATAATCAAGAAGAAAGAATGGACTATGATGAGACATTTTCTCTTGTGGTAAAGTTTGAACCTATCAAACTACTTATTTTATTTGCTTCATTTATGGAATTCACTTTGTATCAAATCGATATAACAAGTGCATTCTTAAATAGAAATCTCAAAAAAGACGTCTACGTGAAATAACCTCATAATTTTGAAAGTACTTAATTTCATGATCATGTCTAAAAGCTAGACAAAACTCTGTATGGATTGAAGCAAACTCCAAGAGCTTGGTATGAAGGATTCTCAAAGTTCCCACAGGAACATGGACATAGAAGTGGTAAAATTGATAAATCCTTATTCTTAAAGACTAATAAGGGGGATTTTTTAATTAGCCAAGTCTATGTTGATGATATCATATTTGGATCCACAAATAATTTACCTAAATTTGGATCCACCAGTCATAATTTACCAAACTCATTAATGAAGAATTTGATATTAGCATGCTAGGAGAGCTCAATTTCCTTCTAGGACTTCAAATCAAAAAAATTCCAAAGGTAACTATGATTCACCAACTAAAATATGTGAAAGAGTTACTCAAAAAGTTCAAGATGAAGGAATCCAAAGCTATTAATACCTCTATGCCACTACCACAAAACTACGCCATGATGAATCTAGTCCATCTAGGGAGAATAAGTTGTATGAGGAATGTTGGATATCTTTTGTATCTTATTGTACGTAGACCTAAAATAGTCTTTAGTATTGGACTTTGTTAAATATTTCAAGCAAAGCCCAAAGAATCTCATCTACTGTCCATAAATGGGATCTTGAGATATCTGAAGAAACAACTGATTTGGGGTTATGGTATCCTAAAGGAAGTAATTTTGCTATTATGGAGTATTAGATGCTGATTATGTAGGTTATCTAGTGGATAGAATAAGAACCTCATTTATGCCACATTTCCTTGGATCATGCTTGATTTCTTGGTCCACCAAAAAGCAGAACTTTGTTGCTTTGTCTACTATTGAAGCTGAATATGTTGCTGGTGGTTCTTGTTGTGCTCAAATCCTATGGATCAATCAATAATTGCTAGATTGTAGTGTGGATGTAGGCTGTTCCCATCTTTTATGACAATATAAGTGCCATCAATATTGCTAAAAATCCAGTCCAGTATGAGTGTACCAAACATATTGATATAAGACACCATTTCCTTAAAGACGATATAAAAAAAGGGTCATACATCTATTATGTTTTGTTTCACAGAAAGATAAATTGTTGACATTTTCACTATGGCTTTGAATAGGGAAAATTAAAAAAAAAACACATTGGGCTTGGCAATGATTAAGATTGCATGAATACTCCCCCTATGATTGGCCAAAATTGGCTATGTATTGATCTAATATGAATAAAAGTTATATGGTTAGTTTGTTCAATCTCGCATATTTAGTTGTGTGTCCCAATTTAGTTATTTAATATAGTTAACCTATTTTTCTATTAGATTGAGCAGAAAATGAGGCAAGTTAGCATGGGAAACCTCAAAACTTGGTGCATCAGGTATATATTTGCATTATGTATACTGGAGTAACTATTTAGAGTGAAATACTTGAACTTACCTGTTCCATTTCACCATTTCTTCAGCACTTTTTCAAAGAAAACATCAAACCCCAACTAACTCCTCTTGTTCGAAGAGCTACAATGGTCTAAAATCTTATATCTTTACTCTTAAATTTACAGTATCTCTCACCTCTATCTAAATAAAGTTACTCATTTACAAATATAGTTACATGATTGATGAGATTCATTGGGAAAAAAGGGGCTAACCCATTGCAAGTGTTAAAAAATGCTTAGGCTGATAAATCTGAAAAAGTAAGGTTGGTCAAGTTGTTCAAAAGAGTGAGAAGGTAGCCCTTGAAAAAAAATAACTCAGTCGAGAAAAAAAAGAGGAGGTCTAAAAGTTCCCAAGATAGTATGAGAGGGTTGAGAAGGTTGCCACAATTCCTACCATAGGTTCCATGTCACAACCCAATTGAATGTGAGTGACACCCACCTCTTTATTTGGTGGGTGAACCAATAACCTCAGAAGCATTAACCAACACTTAGAGAAAAGAAGAAAAAAACTAACCCATTAATAGTTATAAATTATCCTGTCTAACAACTTAAGGAAATTGTAGAAATAAATACTAAAATGAAAATACCCCTAGGATCCAAATGTCGGTGTACCAAACATACTAAGAATGTCAAGAAAGGGATGCAAATCAAAAACCAAAGGAAAGTGCATAATGTCAAAAAAGGACGATGTCATAAAGGATATATTCCATGGTAGCCCAAATAAACTGCTCACCCCTGAAATTTGGATTATACGTAAGAATCACAAGTGAGGTCTTGCAGGAGCCACTAGAATATACCCCGCACACGACAAATGTAAGAGTAGGTGTAGTATCAGCAAACAAGAAAAATAATATACTGGTAGGTTCATTTGGCCAACCCAAGATAAGAATATGAATATTCAACCAAAATGTAGCACAACAAGTTAATCCATGCACATTCTAACCTCCACCTAACATAGTAAGTATTAGTTAAACAGTTTAGGATTACAGGAAACAAGTTAATCCATTTACAACCAAGTCAAGTGAGTCAAGCTAAAGTAAAGACAAGTTAAGCAATAATCAAACATATAAATACATTTCCCGTCACTCATGGAATCTTCAAACTTACCTGAACCTAATATATACATATTATGGGTATCATAACCACCCTTTAGTCATGACTTACAGGGGACAAGTTTCATCTATGCACCAAACTCCATACACAAGAGTCTTCCAATCTTATTTCACCAGTAAGATGAGAGAACATTTAAATGCCAAAACATTCCTATTTAACAATAAGGGAGGTCAAAACCATACAACAAGTTAAAATCATGAGCTGACCACACCAAACAATATGCACTATCAAGTCATACTATGAATTAGTTAAAATTCACATATAGGACAAATTTTATTGAACTACGATACCATCACTTAGCTCGAATCAAGCTTGCACAACTCTACTAAATTGGAGTCTTGCCCTTGTGTGGAATTTTCACTTGATCTCAATCTAGAAAATGAATACAAACACATAATCAATGAAATAACTTACCACATTAGGGATTATTATTCACACCCAACTCCTAAGGCCAAGTTCATGATCATTCTCTCCTTGTTCTAGAACTTTTCTTCCTTAATTCACATATGTAGTGAATTAATGACATGCAAGGATAAATTACCACTGTTAACCAAAACCCATTAATATTATACCCAATTTACTCCTTTGCACTAGAAAACCAATAAAATTAATTCGTTAATCGTCCACAAACTAAACTCGAAATTCTAAGGCTAGATTATTGATTTACTAGTTAACTGGAATGAAATCCTTACTTTAATGAAGAAAAATAATGATCTGCTGATGATTTTCGCCCAAAATCACCTCTCCTTTATCTCAAAATGAGTTTTAGAAAAATAAATTATTTTAGGAGTATTTTTTAAAAATAATATAACAATTTTTCAGCAATAATGACACGTGTCGTTATAGCAGCGTTGACCGCATTGTATGGGCACCATAACGGTATTTTTTTGCTTTTGAGCATATCGCTATAGTGACATGTATGTCACTATAATGACATGGGCAAGGTAGAATTGCTGATTTTTCCCAGAATTCTCCTTTTTCACAACACACCTTAATTCCAAGACATCTTAAAATGATATCCTTTATGCTAAGATTAATTTTCAAAGTTCTACTTACCCAAATTTAATTTCGTAAAATTCTATGGGTTTCTTATCATCTTATCTAACTAGGGATAAAATCAAACATGACCACACTTACTCAAACCATTCTTGAATTCCCTTAGACAGTACCTTGCTTAGATTTCATCCGAAACTAACCTAGCTTGAAATGCATAACTTTAAATTCAAGAAGAATTTTAGCATGAAATTTTAAACAGGAGGTTTATATGTAATGACAGAAAATTTGCTACAACAGATACCAATTTACTTATTGTTTTTTCTCGAATGATCAAATGATAAAATAGGCCAAAACAAGGAGATAAAAGAGTGTAAATGTATTCTCAAACAATTGAGGGTACTTGTTCCACATGTCCTTTTAGGTTTCCCAAGCGGCTTTCTATATCGGATGATGCTTCTATTGAACCATAATCGAATTAATTTTCTTCATCCTCAACTTTCAAACATCCTAATCTAGAATCACCACTGGTTTTTCTTTGTAAGCCAAATCCCTATCTAATAGAACTTAGTCCCATTCAATGATATAATTTCCATCTCCATGATAGCTTTTGAGCATAGAAATGTGGAATACTGGATAAACTCCTAAAACCCCTAATGATATGACTAATCTGTATGCAATCAAACCCATATCCTCAAGAATCTCATGAGTTTTTCTTCTTACTAAACCTCCCCCATGACTCCCTTTATGGGAGACACCTTAAGCAATACTTGCTGACTAAATTTGAAGTCCATGTCTCTTAAATTATAGTCCACCTATTACTTCTACCTACTTTAAGAAACCAAGAACTTGGTTTTAATGTAACTTACTTTTTCATGAGCCTCCCCTACCAAGTTAGCGCCAACAGTTTTAATATCTCCAATCTCAACCCATCCAATAGGTGACCTACAGTTCCTTCCATAGAGTTCCTTGAATAGTGCTATATCAATGCTGGAGTGATAAATTTTATTGTATAAGAACTCACACAATGAAATAAATTGGTTCCAATAACCACCAAAGTCAATAACATAGACTCTCATCATGTCCTCTAGTACCTGAACTGTCCTTTTCGGTTTTGCATTAGTTTGAAAATGAAAATTTATGCTAAATGTGAGCTTGGTGCCCAATTCCTCATACAACATGTCTAAAAATTTAGAAGTATTGCATCTCTATCCAAAATAATGGTAAGAGGAACCCCATAAAGTCTCACTATCTCCTTGACATAAATCTTTTCTAACTACTGGGAGCTATAGTCGACCCAAATTAGCAAAAAGTGAGCCAACTTCGTCAACTGATCCACTATCACCTAAATGATGTCATATTTCCCCAAGGTTTTAGGAAGAACCACTGTAAAATCCATAAAAATGTTCTCCTATTTCCATATTTGTATAAATATTCTCTAAAGCAACCTCGTGGGTCTTTGGTGTTCACACTTCACCTGTTGACAATTATGGCACTTGGGACACATAATCCACTAAGTCCTTCTTCATCCTGAGCCACAAATAAAGCTGTATCAAGTCATGGTACATCTTGGCATTACATTAATAATAGAAATAATGCAAACCATAGGCCTTTGAAGGTACATCACAAACCAAATAACCTACTAGAGGAACATATAACCTTCTTTTAAACCACAACACCTCACTCTCATCAAGAGTGATGTCTAACACCTCTCCATGTATTACTTTATTTTGGAACGAATTTAAATTCTTGTCCTTAAATTGCTTGGCCTTAATCTGATCCAAGAAGGTTGAATTCACCTCAACACTATCCAATACTCTGCCTTCATCTAAAACCTAAACTGCATACTATGAGATACTGAAGTTTGAAACCCTCTAGCTATAGGTCGCTTAGATGCCCTTAAGAATTAAAAACTACCCATACTTATAGATTTTGGCTTAGTGTGTCGCCACCATATTAGCCTTACCTAGATGGTACCAAAGGTTATATCATAATCCTTCAACTACTTCTTCTATCTCTTTTATCTTTGACTTAAATCCCTCTAAGTAAAGACATGTTGTAAGCTATGTTGATTTGTGAAAACCTCAACATTGACGACATATAGATAGTGCCTCCAAATCTATAATGCAAACATCATTACTGCCTACTCTAGGTCATGGGTTGGGTAGTTTTATTATGAGGCTTCAACTTTCTCAAAGCATAAGCAATGACATTCCTATCCCGTATTAACAGAACACCCAAGCCCAAAAGTGAAACATCACAAAACACTATTAAGTCCTTAAATTCAAACGATAGAAAAGAATATGAGGTATAGTCAAGAGTTCCTTGGGCTTCTGGAATCTCTCCTCATATTTATCTGACCAAACAAATGACACCTTTTTCTGAGTCCACCTTTCAAGTGCATCGCAATAGATGCAAAGTTTTGGACAAACCTGCTGTAATAACTAGTTAGACACACAAATCTCTTTATATCAGTCACTGAGCTAGGCCAAATCCAATTCTTAACCACCTCATTCTCATGAGGATCCATTATTACCCTTTTGCTGGAAACAACGTACCCCGAAAAGTCAACTAAAGACAACCAAAACTCACACTTTGAAAAATTGGCAAATAATTATTTCTCCCTTAAAATGTCCAACACTATACGAAGGTCACCTATATGCTCCTCCTTACTCTGGGAGTAAACTAGAATGTCATCAATAAACACAATAACTAAAAAATCAAAGAATGACTTACAAATACCATTCATCAAGATCATAAAGGCTACATGTTCATTATTCAACCCAAAGGCATCTATAGAAACTCATAATGGCTATAATGAGTTCTATAAGTTATCTTTGGTATGTCATCTAGTATAATTTTTCTTTGATGATAATTTGGCCGTAAGTTAAATTTAGAAAACATTATCGCACCCTATAACTAGTCAAACAAATCGTCTATACAAGGAAAGGGATATTTGTTCCTGATGGTAACCTTATTTAACTATCTATAGTCAATACAGATCCTCATACTACTATCCTTATTCTTAACAAACAGGACCAGAACACCTTAAGGTGAAGCATTTGGATGAATAAATCCTTCGTCAAGTAGTTCCTTGTAATTGAATTTTGAGTCCCTCAACTCTATTGGAGCCATTTGATAGGGAGGAATAAATATAGGGCGAGTACTTGGCTCTAAGTCAATATAGAAATTAATATCGCTATCCAGAGGCATACTATAACTCCCCGAGAACGAGTCTCGAGACCTCACAAGTGCTCAGGGCTATGAGTAGCCCCAAGCTAACTCTCTTAACCTTCTACTAATTCTGGAACTCATAATGAAGTTAACTTAGGCATGGAAATCCACTAAAATACTGAAATACGACATTCATTGTCTTAACTGATCTGAATTTAGATAAATATAGAGTCTGAAAGTTCTTAACATAAAAGTCTAAAAAACCAAAACTGGAAATATGATGTATAACTAACAATTTGACAAGCCTCTACTTCTGTTAACTAGAGAATCACTGGAATAGATCCCCAACTGACTCAAACTAAACTGAAAACAAGTAATCAAATACTGTAAAAGCTGAAGAATCTGAATAAATGGGTCCTCGAACTATGAGGACTCACCAACTATTAGAACATAGATAAAGATGCCTGCGGTCAATCACGCTGCTGGAACTGAGCACCTGAACCTACATTATTAAAAAATGTAGCACATAGACGTATATGTGGATCAGTATTCTTGGAATGTACTGAGCATATAGGGGTGAATGCATAAGTAAAAATAGTAATGTAATGTTCATACAACTGTAAAAACAGCATGCTAAGTATAAGTGACTCACCTTGGCTTGAGTAATCAAAACTGTAAAATTATAGTCGTGAGAAATAAAGCATAAAAGCAATTATGTGAGCCACCACACTTAGTTTCTAAAAGATGTATCTTTTCTTTTTCTATGGGGGTTTCTTCTAACTGACATAAACCATGTGAGCTATCATGGAGTCCAACGTCTCTTACCCATGTTGGTAGAGTTGTTCTACCCTTGCCATCAGAATAGAACCTAGCTAGAGTGATCACTGACTGAACTCTTATAGGGATTTAAACTTACGGTGGCTGGTAGTTCGGGGGCATGGGACCTTGGAATAATACCCAAATCTGTGCTAAGTACTACTCCCACACTTATTGCTTAGAACTTTAGGAAATCCACCTTAAAACAACACAATGGTTTATAATGAAACCAATTATGCCTCTCTTTCTTAAAATCTCAAACTAAATGAACAATGTAGATTTCTTATCTTAACTTAGGATCAAAAGATCAATTTCTTTCATAAATCTTGGTAAACAATTCATATGAGGGACGAAAATCATAATCTTCTTGAAATATCAATACTCAAACTTAAGGCGTAAAAAACCATGCTTTAGACTCATGCAAGTTTATAGTAAAGCATCATACTCCATATACTTCTTGAAATAATTCAACAATATCCAAAGTAATGCCATCAAACTCACAATATCATGCTTAAAAACTTAATTTAAAATCTATAAAATCATAGCATACACATAAAGATGTGAAATAGACATGCAATTCAACATTTAAGTCACTTGTAACATCATAATCTTCAAACAATGATAATTGGGTGTGAATCCTAATTTGCAAAGTATGAAATCTTAAATAAAGATCATGTTTTGGGCACAAGGATCAAAGGGTCTCCTCGTTCATATACCCTACATACCTTTATGGTGACGAAATTGTTGAAAGATTGGATCTTCAAGCTTGATTGTGCAACCCTAGTTGATTTTCTCCTTTTGTGATCTTAGATGATGAACTTAAGATGTTAATAGGGTTAAAATATGATTAGGAGCTATTAATTTTTTAAGATTAAGTTTAGGGACATTTAAGGAGTGTCAAAAGACTCAGTTGTCCTCAAAATAACATAAAAATAGAGTGTTTACGTCGCTTGGGCCAGGTAAGCGGTGCATTGCCCATCGCCTAAGCTAGGCTAGGCGGCGCATTGACCATCACCTAAGTTAGGATAGGAAGCATATTTCCCATCGCCTAAGCTAGGCTGGGCGGCGCTTTGCCCATCGCCTAAGCATTCCAGTAGCCATAGGTGATGTGTTAGGCGATGCACTCCTCTTTGCAAAGCCATAACTTTTTGCTCGGTTATCAGATTTAGGTGAAATTGGTATCGTTGGAAAGCTAATTTAATTATCTTAATTTGGTGGGTATAAATCTGCCAAAATACCACATATACATCAAGTTATACTCATTCAAAAATGGCCCTTCCAAAATCAAATACTAAAACTTGATGGATTCAAAAGCTCTTAGCTTGCATTACTCTAAGTGACGCTTATGAACATGTTTTACATATCATAAGCTATATTCTCACTAGGATACTCCTTATAAGTCATGTACTCAAATATGAATTACAATATTAGAGGTTTCACCCGAAGGAACAATAGTTTATTTTCTAGCTTAGAAGTATACGAGGTATTACAATATCTCCCTCTTGGGAACATTCGTCCTCGAATCAGCTTCGCTAGACTTAGAATACTGAGGGTATTAGATTACATGATAAAATTTGCATGACTCAAAACATGACTGCATGACTAAACCAATTGGTGATTGAGCTAACTATCATGCAACAACTATATAAAGCTGGAGATGAAAATGAAAAAAAGAGAACCTGAGGAAACTTGTTACCTCAAATTGTGTCTGGGCTTGAGGAGAAAAGGTGAGGGTACTTGTCTCACATATCTGTTTCCGCTTCCTAAGTGGCACCCTCAATGGACTGATTCCGCCAAAAAACTTTGACCAAGGGAACTTTTTTATTTCTTAGTTTATGAGTCTGGCGATCAAGAATCTCAACTGGTACCACTTCATAAGAAAGGCTATCATGGATAACTATGCCTTCTAAGGGTACTACTGTAGCTGGATCACCAATACATTTCTTCAATAAGGATACATGGAACACAAGTTTAACGGAGGACAAATTTGCGGGAAAATCAAGCTCATTTGAAACCTTCCCAACACGGCTCAATATCCTGTAAGGACCAATATATTGGGGACTAAGCTTCCCTTTTTTACCAAAGATCTTCACCCCTTTCATAGGTGAAACCTTCATGTAAACTAAGTCATCTACTTTGAACTCAAGATCCCTTTTCGTCACATCTGTATAGGATTTCTAATGACTCTGGGATATTTTCAACCTCTCTCAAATTAACTGTATTTTCTCCATGGCTTTAAATACCATATCTGGCCCTATCAAAGTGGCCTCACCTACTTCGAACCAACCAATAGGTGATCTACACCTTCTCCCATAGAGAGCCTCAAATGGGGCCATCTAAATACTCGAATGGTAATTGTTATTGTAGGCGAACTTAATAAATGGCAAGTGATCATCCCAACTATCTTTGAAGTCGAGAATGCATGCCCTCAACATATCCTCGAGGGTCTGAATGGTCATCTCTGCCTGACAAGCTGAACTGAGATAAACTTGGGTACGCAGACCCTTCTGAAAGGCTTTCTAAAAGTGTGAGGTAAACTGGGTACCCCTATCAGAAATGATAGACAAAGGAACTCCGTGCAATCTGACCAACTCTCTAATGTACAACTTAGTATAATCTTCGGCCGAGTAGGTCGTATGAACTAGCAGGAAATGGGTTGATTTGGTCAATCTATCTTTAATGACCCAAATTGAATCATGTTGTCGACACAAACGAGGTAACCCTGTAACAAAGTCCATATTCACCTATTCCCACTTTTAAGTGGGAATACTAAACTCTTGCAAATACCACTAAGCCTTTGATGCTCTACCTTAACCTGCTAACAAATGTCACACTGGGCCACAAACTCCGTGATATCTTTCTTCATACCACTCCACCAATAGACTTCTCACAAATTTTGGTACATCTTAGTTGCACCAGGGTGAATGAAATATCGTGCACCATGTGCTTCTGCCATAATCCACTGCCTTAAACCATCAGCACACGACACACATAATCTGCTCTGGTATCTCAAAACACCATATCCTCTTTGGGAGAAGACCTCTACCTTCTGATCTATGACTGAATCCTTTAACTTAACTAGAATGGAATCCTTATATTGTTTCTCCTTTACCTAAGAAACTAAAGAAAATTCTGCACTACTTTGGACCCAAATATTTCCCTCAGCCGGATCAACTAACCGAGCACCTAGTCTAGCTAACTGATGAACTTCTCGAACCAAATCTTTCTTATCACCATCTACATAAGAAACACTACCCATAGATAATCTAATAAGGGCATCTGCCACAACATTGGCCTTGCTTGAATGATACAAGACACTCATGTCATAATCTTTTAACAATTCTAACCACCTTCTCTAAAGGAGGTTCAACTCTCTCTATGTAAATACATATTGCAAGCTTTTGTGGTCAGTAAACACATTAACATGTACTCTATATAGATAGTGCCTCCAGATTTTCAAGGCAAAAACAATCGCAGCTAACTTAAGATTGTGGATAGGGTAGTTCCTCTCGTGAGGCTTAAGCTTTCTAGAGGAATAGGCTATGATCTTACCTCTATGAATCAAAACACAACCCAGACCAACCGTAGAAGCATCACAATAAACAACAAATCCGTCTGTACCATTAGGTAACGCTAAAACTGGGCTGAAGTAAGTCGAGCCTTCAACTCCTAAAAGCTCTTCTCACAGGAATCTGACCATTGAAAGTTAACTTTCTTTTGAGTCAATCTAGACATGGGGGATGCAATAGATGAAAAACCCTCAATAAACCGTCGGTAATAGCTAGCTAAATCCAAGAAACTCCTGATGTCTGATGGAGAGTAGGCCTAGGCCAGTTTCTTATTGCTTTGATCTTTTGGGGATCGAATCTAATGCCATCACCAGAAATAATATGATTGAGGAAAGCTACTGACCTTATCAAATAACTGGTGATTTCTAAGAGTTTGCAGCACGATTCTAAGATGGTTTGCATGGTCATCCTTACTACGGGAATAGACAAGAATATCATCGATAAATACTATGACAAAAATGTCTAGGT
Source organism: Capsicum annuum (assembly GCF_002878395.1). Lineage (NCBI taxonomy): Eukaryota > Viridiplantae > Streptophyta > Magnoliopsida > Solanales > Solanaceae > Capsicum > Capsicum annuum. The sequence goes on along the minus strand of NC_061112.1, from coordinate 94,617,896 downwards.
ACTGTTTGAACACTTGATTCATCAAATCCATGAAGGTTGCTGGGGAATTTGTTAACCCGAAGGACATGACTAGAAACTCAAAGTGACCGTAACAAATTCTGAAAGCTATCTTTGAAATATCACATTCCCTTACTTTAAGCTGGTGATAGCCGGATCTAAGGTCTATCTTAGAGAAGTAACTTGCACCTTGGAGTTGGTCGAATAAGTCATCAATCCTAGGAAGAGGATATTTGTTTTTGACTGTGACTTTATTTAGCTGATAGTAGTCGATGCATATTCGAAGAGAGACATCTTTCTTATGCACGAATAGGACGGGAGCGCCTCAAGGAGAGACACTAGGCCTTATGAAATCTTTATCTAAGAGGTACTTAAACTGCTCTTTTAACTCTTTAAGATCTGTTGGGGCCATACGATAAGGAGGAATGGAGATTGGCTGAGTATCAAGAAGAATGTCAATACTAAATTCTATTTGTCTATTGGGAGGTACCCCTGGCAGATCTTCAGGAAAGACTTCAGGAAACTCATTGACTATACGAACTGGCTGAATAGTTAGAGTCTCAGACTTAGTGTCTTTGACTCGAACTAAATGATAGATACACCCTTTTAATATCAACTTTCTGGCCTTAAGATAGGAAATGAAATAACTCTGGAGAGATATTGAATTAGCTTCCCACTCAAAATTTGGCTCATTGAGAAACTGAAACTCACCACTTGGGTGCGACAATCTATAGATGCATAATAGGAATGAAGCCGATCCATACCCAAAAAAAGGTCAAAGTCAACCATATTTATTCAATTAAATTTGCTAATATAATCCAATGAAGGACAGTGATAGGATGCTTTCTATAATTTTTTTTGGCAACAACCGACTCACCTACTAGGGTTGAAACTGAGAAGGTCTTAGAAAGCTTTTTAGGATCTATTTCAAAGTTTACCATAACCAGCGGAGTCATATAAGAGAAATTTGACCCTGGGTCCAACAATACATACAAATCAAGATAAAAAGCACGAAGCATACCAATAACAACATATGGTGAACTCTCCTACTCCTGGAGGGATGGTAAAGCATAGAATCAATTCTAGTGTTGATCGCCATCGGTACTAGATGATGCATCCTGAGGAGGGGATGGATGACCTAGTAGAGCTGGTGCACTAGTATCCTGAGTTTGGGGATCAATATTTCTACTACCCTACTTAGCATACAGGCACTCTTTGATTTCATGGCCCAGCATACCACATCGGTAGTAACCCTTCGTTCCCTTCAAACACTCACCAAGATGGTTCCTACCACATTTCGCATATGATGGGTAACTGGGCTTCCCACTCATACTACTCCGAGACCTAGAAACAGGAGTCCTGCCCAGCTGGTCTTACTTGGTTTTGGTGTGGGAGTGCTGGCTAAAGAAGGAGTTAGCAGAGATGAGTGACTTTGAAACTATGAATGATTACCCTCTTCGAACCTGGCTTGGCCAAACTCAAACTATCTAATTCTAGCCTTCTTATTTCCCCTTTCTCTTTTCTTCAACTTTTTTGCCTCAATCAATTGAGCATGAATCATCAGCCTAGAAAGATCCATATCCCAAATAAGCATGGCAGTCCTACACTCCTTGACTACCGATCCAGAAAATCCAGTAACAAACTTACTCATACGAGATCTATGATCAGCTATCAAATCTGAAGCATACTTAGACAACTAATTGAACTTAAGGTAGTACTCTTTCAGTGTTATCGAGCCATACCTCAAGTTCATGAACTCTACTATCTTAGCTTTCCTCATCTCACGTGGAAAGAACCTATCTAGGAACACATTCTGAAATACTTGCCAAATTATGGGAGCTGCATTCTCACCTCTACCATTTTTCCATATAACCAACTAATCATAGGAAACATACTTTATCCTATAAGATTCCAATTCTATACTCTCCTCTTCTATAACATACATAATTTGGGTGATATTTTTCACCTCTTCAAGATAAAGCTGTGGGTCATCACCTACTTTTGACCCAAAGAATTCAGACAAATTCATTCTCATGAAGTCATGGACTCTGGCTACAGCTAGATTACCATTCTACTGAAGTGGGATCGCCACCTGGTGGTTTCCCTGAACATACAGCTTGGCCCAATGCCTAAAAAGTAGTTTAAAATTCAGCATAGGATATGTTCTCATTTAAAGGGTCAGCGGATTGGGGTGGTTGGTTATAATTTCTGCGTGTGTTAGCTTGGCGAGGAGGCATATTCTATCATGTAAGAGCATAAGTTAAAAGAAGATAGAGACAACTAAAAGCACCATAGAACATGAAAGAAAAAGATGTTTTCCTAAAATGTCCCATAGCCTCTTGCTCATAAATGTGGTGCACTTCACATCCGTGATTAAGACACTACATAAAGCGGGTTGTCTAACTCCCTAGGACTCTTTAAACCTTAGGGTTTGATACCAAGTTTGTAACGCCTTGATAATGAGTCCCAAGATATCCCACGGTTCTCAGGGCTATGAGTAATCCCAAGCTAACCATCTTAACCTTTTACTAATTTTGGAACTCATAATGAAGGTAACTTAGGCATAGTAATCCACTGAAATACTAAAATACAACATTCATTATCTTAACTGATCTAAATTTAGATAAATATAAAGTCTGAAAGTGCTTAACATAAAATTCTAAAAAGCCAACACTGGAAATTTGATGTATAACTAGCAGTCTAACAAACCTCTACTTCTGCTAACTAGAGAGTCATTGGGACAGATCCCCAACCGACTCGAACTGAATTGAAAATAACTAATCAAATACTGCAAAAGCTTAAGAATCTAAATAAATGGGTCCTCGAACCATGAGGACTAACCAACTGTCGGGATATAGATAAAGATACCCGCGGTCAATCACGCTGCTGGAACTGAGCACCTGAACCTACATTATTAAACAATGTAGCACATAGACGTATATGTGGATTAGTACTCTTGGGATGTACTGAGCATATGGGGGTGAATGCATCAGTCAAAATATTAATACAATGTTCATACAACTATCAAAACTGCATGCTAAGTGTAAGTGACTCTCCTTGGCTTGAGTAATCAAAACTCTAAAATTATAGTCATGAGAAGTAAAGCATAAAAGTAATTCTGTGAGCCACCACACTTAGTATCTAAAAGATGTATCTTTTTTTTTCTAGTGGGAGTTTATTCTAACCGACATAAACCATGTGAGCTATCATGGAGTCCAACGTCTCTTACCCACGCTGGTAGAGTTGTTCTACCCTTACCATCGAAATAGAACCTAGCTAGATTGATCACTGACTGAACCCTTATAGGGAATCAAACCTACGGTGGCTCATAGTTCGGGGGCATGAGACCTTGGAATCATACCCAACTCGGTGCTAAATACTACTCCCACACTTATTTCTAAGAACTTTAGGAAATCTACCTTAAAACAATGCAAGGATTTATAATGAAACAAATTACGCTTCTCTTTCTTAAAATCTCAAACTATATGAACAGTGTGGATTCCTTATCTTAGCTTAGAATCAAAAGATCAATTTGTTTCATAAATCTTGGTAGTAATTCATAAGAGGGGAAAAAATCATAATCTTCTTGAAATATCAATACTCAGACTTAGGGCATAAAAACCATGCTTTAAACTCATGCAAGTTCATAGTAAAGAATCATGCTCCATATAATTCTTGAAATAATTCAACAATATCCAAAGTAATGTAATCAAACTCACAATATCATGCTTAAAAACTTAATTTAAAATCTGTAAAATTATATCATACATATAAAGATGTGAAATAGACATGCAATTCAACATTTAAGTCTCTTGTAACATCATAATCTTCAAACAATGATAATTGGGTATGAACCCTAATTTGTAAAATATGAAATCTTAGATAAAGATCATGTTATGGACACAAGGATGGAAGAGTATCCTCATTCATAAACCCCACATACCTTTATGGTGAGGAAATTGTTGAAAGATTAGACCTTCAAGCTTGATTATGCAACCCTAGTTGTTTTTCTTCTATTGTGCTCTTAGATGATGAACTTAAAATTTTAGTAGGGTTAAAATGTGATTAGGATCTATTAATTTCATAAGGTCAAGTTTAGGGATGTTTAAGGAGTGTCAAAAGACTTAGTTTTCCTCAAAATAACATAAAATCAGAGTGTTTACGTTGCTTGGACCATAGGGTATGTGGCACATTGCCCATCGCCTAAGCTAGGCTAGGAGGTGCATTACCCATCACCTAAGTTAGGCTTGGTGGCGCATTTCCCATCGCCTAAGCTAGGCTGGGAGGCGCTTTACCCATCGCCTAAGCATTCCAGGAGCCATAGGCGATGTGTTAGGCTACTTACTCCCCTTTGCAAAGCCATAATTTTTCGCTCGATTATCGGATTTAGGCAAAATTGGTATCATTGGAAAGCTAATTTGATCGGTCTAAATCTTAAAATACCACATATATATCAAGTTATGCTCATTTAAAGATGACCCTTATGAAATCAAATATCAAACTTGATGGATTCAGAAGCTCTTAGCTTGCATTACTCTAAGTGACTCTTATGAACATGTTTTACACATCAAAGCTCTCTTCTCACTAGGATACTCCTTATAAGTCATGTACTCAAATATGAATTACAAGATTAGAGGTTTCACACGCAGGAACAATGGTTCATTTTTTAGCTTAGAAGTATACGGGGTATTACACGTACTCGATAAATCTAAAAAAACATGTCATAGAATTCAGACACCATCAAAACTAACTCTACAGATGGGGACTTTACTCTCATATCTTAGAGATGAGCTCAAAATGGTGAACATCCCTTCCCCACTTATCTTTTATCCCAAAAAATAATATACTATCGATTTAGCCTTATACACCCTTTTTATCCATCCCAGGCATAACTAAAGTCACTATCTTGGCATTATAGCTTAAGAAAATATGATATGGAGATAATCAGGTCATATCCAAAATTACATCAAAGTCCAACATATCTAGAATAATAAAACTTACACAAGTGTGAAAATCCATAAATAACACAAAATAAAACGTTAAACATGGGTTACTGCCATGATTCACCAACCGGAGCAGACACATAGATAGGATAGTCAAAATCATCAAAAAACAAATTTAAACCAATCGCAAACTGGACAGATACGTAAGTAAAAGTAGACCTCGTATCAAATAAATCATAATCCATTTAGTCACAAACATAAATGGTACTGTGATCACCATATTTGAAGCCTTAGCTTCAATCTTTTTCAAACAGACATTATAGTGAGCTTGGTTACCAATCTATGCTAAATCTTTCCCTGATTGTGCTCCTCCCTCTACGTCTTTATTTCCTCGACCACCTTTCATGATTTTTTTGTCCAATCTATGGATGACCTCTTCCATTAATCTTCTATATCTACCCACTGGAACTATAGCCTAAGTCGGTTGTTGTGCCTGGGCATTCGCCTGTCTCAAAAGACACTCCCTATTAAAGTGACCAACAATATCACAATAGTAACATTCCTACTCGAGAGAAGGTCTAGTGGGTGAACAGTAAGATGCCCCTAGGCTTCTAATAGCCTGTAACTGGGAAGATATCTTATCTAGACCCACAGTAGAAGCTAACAATGTTGGCCGAATAGAGCAAGCTGGGAATGCCTATTGATTATGTCCCTTAGAGTAAGATACACTTAAATTCCCAACATTAAGGGACTTTTTAGCTAATATTTTATCCTGATCTACTTGCTTCACCCTCTCTAACTTCTTCACAAAATCTAACACCTCATTGAACCCCTCCCGACAGAAGTCATATGTACAGACAAGACCTAGAGATCATAATTCGAACCCCTGACATAGCATTAAATTCTATGCTCCTTAATAGCCAAAAACTTAGTAGCATACCAAGACAAACCATGAAACTTAGCCTCATAGATTAAAACTGATACATCACCCTATTCCAATGCTAAAGCTCATCCTTCTTACAATCATAGAGGGCTCGTGGCACACACTCCTTTAAGAACAAATCATAAAATTGCTCCCATATAAATAGAGGTAAAATCGGTGATAGATATTCAATATAAGCCCTCCACTATTGCTTGGCATCCTGCTCCAATAGAAAGGTTACAAACTCAACTCCATGTTGTTGCATAATACCCATCTTGTGTAACCTCTCATAACAACTAATGATGAACTCAAAAGCATCCTTAGAGTAGTACCCTAGAATGTTGGAGGTTTTACCTTTTAAAATTTGGTCAGCAAATCATGTTTAGTACCAGTCATCACAAAATCCAAAATTAGATGAGGAAAAACATCAATCCCAAAATCGTCATCCATCCTAGGAGCCATAATAATAGTAGAATAAAACTTGGACGCTGAACAACTGACACAATAGGGGTCGCTCCAATACCATCCAATGGATCCAGTACCATCCAACCTTTTTAGAAAAGCTAACACCTATTAAAAACTTTAGCAGACATAAGAGGTAAGGCTGCAACCCTTGTTGGTGCCACCACCTCAGGCTTCATAACCTATTTATCTACTGTCTTCATCTCATTTAAATGATCCTAGGTGGGGGAAGTGGTAATGATCTTTTATGAGCCTGGACGATCGCTGCTTAAGACCAACCACTTGTGGGTGTGGCTTATCCTCTTCTTCTCTTACCTCTCAATCTTGCTCTTCCTCTTCCTCTAAAAGCAAGCTCCACAACTAGAGTGACCGGTGCAAGGGCTGCTGGTTAGGTTTTATTTGACCTAGTAGTCACCATCTACGAACGAAAGAGTGAAGAAAAGTAAAAACCAATTTGGATCAACAAATAATAATTGGAATAAAGTTACATCACGAAGGAATCAAGAATGACAATTTTCCTAAAGTCATATAGCCTCCTGAAGATTAGTACAAACCTCTTTATACCATTATGCGAGACTTTATTGGACCCATTTTGGTACCATGAGATCGACAAACCTAGGCTTTGATAAAAACTTTGTTACGACCCAATTGAATGTGAGTAGCACCTACTCCCATTCTTTGATGGGAGAACCAATAACCCCAAAAGCATTGACCAACACTTAAGGAATATAAGAAGAAAACTATCCCATTAATAGTTTTATGATTTTCCTATCTAGCAACTTAATGAAATTACAGAAATAAATATTTAAATGAAAACACCCTTAGAATCTAAAAACCGGTGAAACAAAGCATAGTAAGAATGTCAAGAAGGGGATGCAACCCTAAAAGCCAAAGGTAAGTGCATAGTGTCCAAATAAAGGACCACGTCATAAATGATAGATTCCCTGGTAGCCCAATTAAGCTTCTCACTTCTAAAATTTGGATCACATACTAGAATCACAACTGAGGTCTTACAGGAGCTGCTGAAATATGCACTACACTTAACAAAGGTAAAATCAAGTGTAGTGTCAACACACAAAAACAACAGTGTACTGGTATGATTATTTGGCCAAAGATGAGAATATGAACGTTTAACCAAAACATAGTACAGTAACTTAATCCATGTTCATCTAACCTACACCTAGTATAGTAAGTATCAGTTAAGCAGTTTAGGATTGCAAGCAATAAGTCAATCCATTTACAACTAAGTCAAGTGAGTCAAGACAAATTCAAAACAAGTTAAGAAATAATCAAACATACAGATACATTCCCCAATTCACTCATGGATCCGTTAAACTTACCCGAACCTCATATATACACATTATGAGTATCATAACCACCCTTAAGTCATGACCTATAGGGAACAAGTTTCATCCATATTCCAAAACCCCAGACATAAGTGTCTGCCAATCTTATTTTACCCATAAGCTGAGAGAATGTCCAAATACCAAAACATTCCTCATTTAACCATAAGTGAGGTCAAAACCATATAACAAGATAAAATTATTGAATTAACCACAACAAATAATACGCACGATCAAGCCATACTAAGAATTAGTTAAAATACATATATAGTACAAATTGGATTAAACTTCAATGCCATCACATACCCCAAACCAAGCTTGCACAACTCCACAAAGTCATAGCCTTGCCCTTTCATGCAATTTCTGCTTAATCTCATTCTAGAAAATGCATACAAACACATAATTAATGAAATAACCTACCATGTTAGGGATGATAACTCACATTCAACCCCTAAGGCTAAGTTCGTAATCATTCCCTCTGTGTTCTAGGGCTTTTGTATCTGAATTCACTTAAAACTACCATTTCCATAACTGATTTAGTGAAGTAATGACATTTAAGGGTAAATTAACCATTGTTAACCAAAAGCCATTGATTTTATACCTAATTTTCTCCTTTACGCCAGAAAACCAACAAAGTTTAGCTCTTAACCCTCCATGAACTAAGCAAACTAGCAATTCTATGGCTAGATTATTGATTTACTAATTAATGAAGATAAAATTCTTACACTAATAAAGAAAAATATTGATTTATTGATGATTTTAACCAAAATTGTCTCTCCCTTGCCCCAAAATGAGTTTTAGCAAAATAAACTATTTTGAGGAATTTTTAAAATAAAATAATAATTTTCGCCGCTATAGTGACCTACACTGCTATAACGACACTTGTCACTATAATCATGTTGACCGCATTGATTGGGCTATAGAAATTTTTTTCTTTTGAACGACATGCACGTCGTTATAGAGACATGGACAATGCAGAATGATTGATTTTGCCTAGAATGCCCCCTTTTCACAATACACCTTAATTCCAAGGAATTCTAAATAATATCCTTTATGCTAAGATTAATTTCAGAAGTTCTACTTATCCAAATTCAATTTCATAAAATCCTATGAATTTCTTAACATCTTATCTAACTAGGGATTAAATAAAACACCATCATACTTACCTAAATTATTTTTGAATTTCACTAGACCATACCTCTCTCAAATTTCATCCAAAACTAGCCTAGTTTGAAATTCATAACTCCAAATCTGGGAAGAATTTTAGCATGAAATTTTAAATGAGACGCTTATATGTAATAAAAAAAGGTCGATATATTTCCACCTCCAATTCCATATTTCTCTTCATCTTAAGTTTTATAACACCTCAATTTGCTAAACCAGAATGCTACACGATGCTCATGACACTGAAGGACCACAAGCTAACCCATGAATGGTATCTATACCTGTATACTATATAAATATTGAATAATGCAGAAACATGCACTGAAAGGCCATAAGGTTCAATACTGAACATAACATGGATGAGATAACATCTGTGGGATAATACAATACCCAAAACAAAACTGTAAATACTGAAGTCTGAAACATAATAGTCTGTATCTAGTTTGAAAGCCTCTACTATCTGAATAATCTGAATAAGGAGTTGATAGGACATGTCCCCAACTAACTCCAACTAATAACTAATTAATAAAATAGTAGAGAAATAATCATGTCCTCAAAGGATGAGGACTCACTTTTATTCTGACTGCTGAGACTGGAATCTACTGCTGATCTGGAACTCGTGTCTCTAAACCTATGGTGTAACATAAAAAGAAATCACCATAGTGCAAATGCGTCAATACAATAGAATGTACTGAGTATACATGTGAGGCAGGATAATACAAGGGTTAACATGTATGAATAATGCTAGCTGACTGTCTAACATGAATGCGAGAATGCATACAAAAATATGTAACTGTAACTGACACTGTGATATCATGATTACTAAATCTAAATACTGATTACATGACATACTAATAACTGATAGCATAAATAGCTGTATCTGAATGTAACTGATAACATGGGTGACTGTATCTGACAGTCCTGAATCTGATAGAACTATTTGAGTTCCTTACTGTATCTGAGTTGACTATATCTGAGTCTTGAATCTAAAAAATTGTCTCTTCTTTTACTGAGATTGGTACTGAAACTATGGGAGGTAGCATTTAAATGACATGCCCCTGATATGCCATCATGGCTGAGTTAGGGTACAATCTGTAACCCCAATTAGAAGGGTATCAATATCGCACCACTGGTAAGGACAAGTTATGGGCAAACCTTATTTGATAGTGTCCTTAAAAGAGAACGATGGGGCCGTTATCTGACAGTGCTTATCCACCTCATCAATCCTCATCGAAAAGTGTTGATGCCTCAACCTATACAGGCTACATAGTTCTGGAATACAAGGATGACTTCTAAGGATCACACCCTCATCTGATAGTGTGTGTCCCTATCCTTGGGTTTAAACGGTGCTAATTCCTACTCCCATCTAAATGGACACTGAACATGGTTTACTGAACTGAACATGAGCTGAGTTACTAAGTTCCATTGACTGACGAAATACTAATGATATCTGATAACTGACTGAGTCTTGAGATCATGAAGATTTTTCCTGAGTCATAAGACTATCTGAAGCCTAAGGATTCATAGCTTGACTGAGAGTATCGTGAAAACATGACATGGCTCTAGGTACATAGCTAATGTTTCAGGTACAAGTACCCCTAGGAATCAATGGAAGGAAACTGATAAAGCATGACTTACTTGAATATATAATCATCATCATAATACATTTACTGAAGCATTTCATCAAACATGTGATAGGCATAAGCTTGTACGTACATGGTGATTTCATGATATCATGCTAATTAGACACTTTCCCTTCATCTAGGTATTCACCAAACACATAGTAGGCATAGAATGTGTAGACAACATCATATAACAATTAACTGTCGTGATTCAATTCCAATTTAATCATTCAAGGATTTAGTCCTAGGGTTTCATGAATCTATACCAATACAAATCAACCCATATGGAATTTAACACTCATTCATGGAATACAATTCAATTACTCATTATCAACATGAACAAAAGTAGCCCAATCATGAAATTCATAATAAAATCCATAACTTTAATTTAGAAAAGGGATTCTTGGGCTTCATGGATGAAAGGAGTCCATGAATGAACACTATGCATTCCTTAGTTCGTGATTTCATGAAGATTGATGGTGAAACCTTCTTGAAGTAGAATCCCTAATAGAAACCCTAGCTTGTTCTTGAGAGAAACTTTAGAGAAAATAGTATATTTTGGGTGAAGAATGGCTAAATCACGTGCTATTGGGTTTAAATAGGGGTAGGAAATTGACCCTTTTAACCTGGAATGCGTCATTTAATTTCAGTAAAATTTTCCTGAAATGGGCCCCTGGCGTAAGGCGACATTATCGCGCTATGTCACTGGAAATTGACAATTGAGAAATTGAGGGATGGCACGACGCAGAGCCATCGCGTTGCCCCTTCCTTCGTGACCTGGAATTTTGGCGCAACGCAGGGAAAATCGTGCTGAGACACTGGAAAAAGGAAAATTCTAAATTTGAGTGCTGGCGCGACGCGCCATAATCGTGGACACCTACTGGAAATTTCCAAATGCCATTTCCTCTTGTGGCGCGGTGCGCCACTGACTAATATGGCGCGATTTTACGACGGAAACTTGAAATAGTCATAACTTCTTACCCAGTTATCGAATTTAAGTAAATCATATATCGATGGAAATCTTATTAAATTTTCCACATGAAAAAAAGTAAAAATCTTGAAAATTCCTCATGGAATAATTATTATTCACTTTATAATCTAATACTAAGAATTCTTGGGATGAAATTTGCTAGAAACCTTTGTGGTATTACAAGTTTCTAGTTTTCTGAAATTTTTCTTGCTCATGAATAGTTTGTTTCTCTACAGTAGTTAGTGGTATTTTGTATTGCATATCTGGTTCATATAATTGAAATGCATATCTTTTGGCTACTTTGTGATTGTTCTTGACTTCAATAATACTTTAAATTTGTTGTTTGTCTTAAAATTAATTGTCCTGGTGATACACCAAGTGACCATGAATATTTTAAGTTTTGTTTTTATATTATCCATGCATTTAGCTTTTTGATAAATCCAAAACGGGAAAGATATAGTTAGTGCGGTACTTATAACCCTTGACTATATGTAATACCCCGTATTTCCTAGCATAATCTAAGTCCTAATACATGAGTATTCGTATATAAAATTCTCAAAATACTTATTAATTTTTAGTTTAGAGACTTCCATTGCGTAGGAAATTCAATTAGCTTTCCAACGATATAAAATTCGCCCATATCCAATAACTGGGTAAGAAGTTATGATGATTTTAAGTTTCAGTCGTTAAACACCGTCATTTTGACCCTTAGCGCATCGCGGAGCTAGTCTAAAGAACAATTGTCAATTTTCAGTGTGGTACCGTGATGTTGGCACATCGCGTCAATGACCCAGTTCACGTTTGGCAATTTTCAGTGAGCCTCTGCGATTTTAGCGCGTCGCGGAGGTGGCCAAAATGGCATCCAGTGAAGGACCGCAATCTTACCACATTGCGTCATCATCCAGTTTTCCAATTGCCATTTTTCAGTGGCTTGGCGTGATAGTGGCACATCGCGCCAAGGCCAAAAATTGGGATCTTTAGTTTCCAGCTTGAGTTTTTAAATTTGTTTAGGGGTATTTGGGTCTTTTTCCTAAGGCCTAAACTCATCCTAAACATGAAATTTAACACCTAATTTACCTAAATACTCATCATTATTCAATTTCTCTCAAATTAAAGATCCTTTTTCAAGAACCAGAAACCCTAGCTCTTAAATTCAAGGCCAAATCTCAAGAACTCCCCATCAATCCTTCCAAATTCATTAACTCAGGTATGTTAGATGTTCATCCATGGGTTCCTTTCCCCCATGGAGTCAAAGTATCCTATTTAAATTACAAAATTGTGATCTTTTCAAGTTATTTGATTTTAAATTGTGATTTCACCCATGAATCTCCACGAACTATGATTTTATACCATGTTTCAATGAAATTATTGTGGTTATTCAATTCCCCATGTTTTAATGTTATCATTCCTTGAATTAAATCATAATTTAGTATTATTCATGTTGAATTCATGCTTTTACTACAAGTTCCATGACATTTTCATGATTTGATCAAACTATGAACTCCAAGTGTTTTATAAAATACCTACAAGAGTGATTGATTTAATAAAAGCCTTCATGCTTTGTCCTTTAAGCTTTAGTATCATTTTACTATTATTGTCTTTGAGTCCTGGGGGTATTGAATACTCAAAAACCATAACTGTTTACTTAGTCTAGTCTCAGTACATTACAAAATAGTCTTCAAAACATACTATGAGCATTATTAAGACAGTCAGATATCAGTCAGTTAAACTCAGAACAGTCTAGTATTTTAGTGTCTTTCAGTTAGGAGTAGGATTTAGCACTAAGAAAGTGTAGGGATAACGGCTTCCCCATTAGATAAGCAGAGTCACTAGTAGCAGTCCCTATACTCCCAAACTATGTAGCCAACGTAGGATATGAGGATTCACCCATCAGATTAGGTTGGACTATCTCGCAGAGGTCACCCATTAGTTCAGGATTGACACCCTTAGTCCTTCGGACTGTACATCAGTATAGTGGATCTACACAGCCAGCGTTAGTACCCATGGAACGGTATTAACACCCTTCCAATTGGAGTTATAGGTTGGACCCCGATTAAGTCAAATTGGGGCATGCCAGTTAGATAATACCTCCCATAGTCTCAGCCACAATCTCAGTCACAGTCTCAATTACAGTCTTAATCCAGTAATCAGTTTAGACATTCAATCCTAGTGTTGTTTGACCAAAGCATACATATGTCAGTTATTTCAGTATTTTAGTTTACAGATTTTACTCAATTCATGTTATGTGCTTGGCCATGCATCCTCAGTATATATATTTTCAAGTATATTTAGTATTTAAAGACCTTCATTCATATGCGGTATTTACAGATTTCACATATTTTCAGTATCTACAGATTTTATGCTCTCTATTCAGTACTCCATACTTTACATGTATATTCAGATAATTTATTGTTCCTGTTCATAAAACCATGCATATCAACGTACCTCATTTAGAATACCAGTACATTCAAAGTACTGATCGCATACCTTTTCTTATGCTATGATGTATTATATCATAGGTTCTGACGCCCAGTTTTTGGACCGCGCTTAGACATTTCAGACATCTCAGCAGTAGCAGTGGTGAGTCCTTATCATTCAAGGATAGATTAGTTGATTTCATGTTTTCAGTCTAGTAGTTAGTTGGAGTTAGTTGAGGCCTATCCCATCAACTCACAATTATTTAGTTTAGAGGCTTTTCAGATATTATAATCAGTTAGTTATTCAGTTTATCTAAGATTTTTGTACTTTATCAGACTCAGATAGTTATTTCTTCTTACTCATAGTTTAGTATTTGTTTCAGTTATTAAAACCTTATGGTGTATTAGTTATTCTTCCACATTTATGATCTTGTTGTTCAGTGCTCACAGAAGGTACTAGCTCATAGGTTAGCTTGTAGTCCCTTGGAATTGTAAGCACCGTGTGACGCTCAGGGTGTACTCTCGGGGTGTTACACTATACCTGGGTTCATCAAAGTTTTTTTTCTTTATTTGCTTAAGTATTGTCTTATGTTTGTCTCATGCATATTAAATTGGATGCATAGATAAAATATTTATCACCATCAAATAGGTGAAATTTATTTCAGTGTGAGTTGTTTATAAGATTGACAAAGCAGTGAAATTGATGTAAGAAATAATATATTCACTTGGTCCATTGGAACAACCTATATTTGTAGTTGAGATACCAATAAGAATTGAGAACAATGACATATACAGTGCAAGTTAACAAAAAAATAATGCAAAATCAAGTTGATTTTATTCTTATGAAAGAATACTAAAAATAGATGAATCCATGAAAGAAAGAGAATTAAAAAGGAAGGTAGCAAAAAGCAAAATGAAGGTGGCAAGGGGTCTCCAAAGAGGAGTGGGATTCCTCAAAAGAAGGTATCCAAAAAAGAATAATACTCCTTAGAAGGAAAATCAAGACGACTTGAAGAAAACACGTATCTACATCTTTAAATATCCAAGAGCTCCCACAAAATTTATTTGTGCACTCATACAATAACAAAGGCAAATCAGAGATTGATTCTTGAAGTGCTGAGTGAAGAACTTCTAGAAAGAACAGGTCCATAGAGTAGAGTCTGGTATAGGTTTAACTTGATTGTATTAGGATTGTTCTTTGAGTTATAACCATTTGTTCTTTCATAATTTTTAGTATGCTATAAACTGGAATGGGAGTTAGTGGTCAAGTTGGGATAACTTGAAGACTTGGGAACACAAGCCAAATGTAGTTTGTGTGAGTTTAAGAATTAGAGTTTATAATTCCTTTAGGTTACAGATTTTGTAATCATTGTTTGAGTGTCTCAATATTTTAGTGAAATTAGGTTAAATTCTATAGAGGCACAGGTCATGGTGTTTTACACCTATTATGAGCAGGGTGGTATCCACATAAAATATTGTGTTCTTCTTTTACTTCTTTTATCATGGTAGTGGAACATGTTGGGTAACCCATTTCATCATTAGAAAATAGTTATCTACAAATCACTAAAACACTAGTGTGTGTAGAATATCAAAATTTTATACTTCTTTTCTTTCATAGTGAAAAACTCTTTCTACTTTTGCTTGGAGGATTATCCTAGCCAAACTTCGTTAAATTCTTATGTTGTTTTTATTCTCAATATTCTTTGATTTGTGGTAATATCTTAGTTAACCCATAATATTTTGTAATAATTGGTATCAGGGCCAAATTGAGGTTTCTACATATAATCAAGGGTGAAGATGTCTCCATCATCTTGAACAAAGTATGAAATAGAGAAATTTAATAGCAATATAGTTGTTTTAGACTATGAAATATTAGAATGAAAGGGTTTTGGAAGGCAATTGAAAAGACTTTTTCAGAAGACTTGAAAGAATTAGAGAAGCAAACCTAAAAAGAGGGTTTTGAATGTAATCTTCATGAGTGTTGCAAATAATATTCTTTTGGAAATTACTAAAACAAATCTACAACAATGATATGGGAAAAGTTGAAAGATCTATATTCTAGGAAATCACTAACAAACCACTCTATTTGAAACAAAAAGGTTGTATAATCTTGGTATGAATGAAGGTACACTGATTAAAGCTTACCTTGATGAGTTTAGTTCAGTTATAATGAACTTAAAAAGCGTAGATACCAGAATTGATAGTGAGGATCTGGTCTTGATTGCATTATGTTCTTTACTACTATTTTATGATACTTTTATCGATACATTGCTATAAGAAAAAGATAGTATCTCACTGGATGATGTTATTGCATTAAAATCTAAGAAGTTGAAGAAGAGCTTTCCAGGTAACAAAGCCGAGGGTGAAGGTATTGTGAGAGGGGAAGAACAGAACAAAAGACTTTCATAGGAAAATTTTTAATGTCAGATCAAAGTCTAGAGCAAGGAAGTAGAACTACTATGAGTGTGGAGAGCTGGGTCACTACAAAAGAGATTGTCCTAAGATGAAGGAGAAAAAATCAAAGAAGAAAGTTGATTACTCAACAAATATTATTGACACCAGCAGTAATTGTGATGACAATAACCATGTAGTAAAAGTTTTATGATCATAGACAAAACTTCTGGATTCTTGATTCTTGTGCAACTTTCCACATATGTCCACATAAGAATCGGTTTGTAACTTAAAAGCCAATATTAGGACTGTGTACCTAGGTGATGATAATTTATTATAGATTCAAGAAATTGGAAGCATCAAATTGAGAATGTTCGATGACACTATTAGAAATATTAAGTGTTGGCATGTTCCTTAAAAGAAGAATTTGATTTCTAATTTGACTTTGGATAATAAAGTTTATAAGTTTCACTCAGAAAATGGAACAGTTAAAGTGTAAAGGCTCCATGGTACTCATAAAGGGAAAAATGTATTCTAGATTGTATTATCTTTAAGTAGGTATAGTTGAAGAGGAAATAATTGTAGCTTCGGGGAAGAGTGATCTGAATTAGTCTCAATTGTGGAACTTGCAACTTAGTTATATGAACAAGGTATTAAATTTATTGAACAAACAAAATTTGTTGGATGGTTACAAAATCATGCTTTGAATTTTTGTGAGCATTATGTGTTTGGTAAGTAAACAAAGGTGAAGTTCAGCAAGAAGGCAGAAAACAAAAGCAAAGAAAAGTTAGATTATATGTATGCAGACTTGTGGTGTTCAAGAAGAATTTCCTACAAAAGTAGTGCTAGATACTTTATAACTTTAATTGACGATTACTCAAAAATTGTATAGGTATATTTTTCAAAAATAAATGATAAAACATTTTTTAAATAAAATACGAGGGTTGAAAGACAGGCTTTCACAACTTAGAGTTTAAGGATTTGTAAGGCAGAGATGGAATAGTGACACATCGCACTTGAATCGAAGCACCATAATAAAATGGTGTTGTGGAATGAATGAATAGAACACTTTGTGATAGGGTAAAAAGTATGCACTCATGTGTTATCAAGGATTTTTAGGCTGAGAAATCAATACAACTGATTATTTGGTCAATAGATCTTCATCCACAATTATTGAGTTCAAAATTCCTTGTAAGTTTTGGTCTAGTTCACCTTTTGATTATTTAAATTTGAGGATATTTGGCTGTCGTACTTATGCTCATGTGAGGGCTGGAAAATTTGAGTAGACTGGTAAAAAAGTGCATATTTCTAGGGTATGAAACTGGAGTGAAAGGTTATAAGTTATGGTGCAAAAATTAGAAGACTCCATAGTTAATTATTAGCAGGGACATTATGTTCAATAAATCTACCTCACTGGGCAGTCAAACGAAGAAGGTAATAACAGAAACAAATCATGGTGTCAGTTATCGTATAAAGCTAGTAACTGAATCTCTACTAGCTCAGTCTAGTAGTTCAGAAGTGGAGGGGTGCAAGAAAATTAATCAAGATAATAATATAGATGCTCCTATGCAACAAATTTTGTATAGAATTGCACCTAATAGAGAGAAGAGAGTGATCGACCAACCAAAGAGGTTTGCAAATATAGTTGATAAAAATCTTCTTGGATATAGAAACTATGTGAAATTTTCTTTGTTGGTTGTAGAGACCGTTGATGTGATTGATCCAAATAGCTATGAAGAATCTATTTCTATTTTAGAAGTATGTCGATGCGTTGGTAATGTGGGTAAAGAAATTGAGTCACTTCATAAAAATCAAACATGAAAGTTTAGTTCATGGTTAAGAGGACAAACAGGTAGTAGGCTGCAAAGGGGATGTTGATGTGAACAAAGTGTCTACATATAATAATCCGCCATATATGATAATCAAAGCAATTTCGTCCAATAAGTTTATGCATTGCCTTAACATGATTGGTGTGTTCAGTACTCGGTGAGACCTTTCAAAGGCTGAGGGAAAGACTGATATAGATCTAACCTATGAAGATGAAGATAAACCTAAAGAAGGGGATGAAAACTGAGAACACTAATACAAGGAGCAAACACAATTGGGTTTAAGAAGCAAAAACCCAAACTAATACATACAATGTAAAGATAGATATCTTGACATAGAAACATACAAACCAAAGGATGTATCAAATTCTTAGACCCTTAAGACCTATATGAGTAACATCAAGATCTTACGTTGACACAAAAGTAACTCAATCTTCCCCAAGCACCAACGTTTCTAAGCCAAATACGAACACTAGTGAAATCCAACACTATATGCTAGCCCTTATTACAATCTCAGAAAAAAGAGAAGAAAAGGTGTTTCAAAATTTGTCTTTCAATATCATTCAATAACTAATGAGAAATAAGCCTAAGGAAGTTTATTTATAGCTATTACATAAAAAGACCAAGTGGCCCTTAATGAAATGGGGCGCTCTTGGAGTGTAGGGTTCCTTCCTCTCTCTTGAACTTGTGCCAATGATCAAAAAGCCCTTTAATGAAGGCGCCCTTGGAGTGTAAGACTCCTTCTCCTCTCTTAAACTTGTGCAATTCTTTGGAGTGGTTCAAAAGACCTCCACACACTTTCATCTTCATGAGTATGTCTTGAACTTGGCTCCTTGAGAAAGGTCTTGTACTCCTTACACCCGTATCAAAGATAGAGAGATGTGCCTATTGATGAAGGAAATTCAACTCAAGGGAAAGATATATTAATTATGTCTTGAATTTTTCCCTTGTGTATTTTATAAAACTCTTAATCCTTATTGATTTAGGAGACCCATTGCCCTAATAGATTTGGGAAACGAATATATTGTCCTTGTAAGATTGGGAGAACATTTTTCTTATAGGTTTGGGATTACTTGGAATTGATATATTGAGGATATAGTTGGGGATTCTAAAGCATTATATAATTCATATTTTTTTTCATAGTGAAAAACTCTCTCTGCTTTTGCTTGGAGGATTAGGCCTAGCCGAACCTCGTTGAATCCATATGTTATTCTTCTTCTCTATTTTTTTATTTGTGGTTGTGTGCTAGTTAACCCTCAATATTTCTACAACAGGATGATTGTGGTGAGAATGAAAAATTATTTTTTAAAATAAGTGATTGTATTACCAAAGTAAGATATGCAGTACAGAGGGAGGACCTAGCTGCTGGACATAGTCCCCGTAGTCGAGATCCGGCAACACATAGAAATGAAAGAAGAAGAAAAAAGTATTATTGGCCTCGCTAGGATTAAACTTCTGATCTTCCAGCCATTCCACAAGTCGACTTCATTTACCAGTATTCACATGGATTTCTCAGGAGACTCTCTTCTGCTTGAAAATTTTGAGATTTCTTACCCTCAAAATATCATAAATAGTCGAAGCCTATACCATTTTATACACTTGCGCCGTGGGTGCGTGCATTCCTTTTTGCATATTAAGCAGCCCAACCTAGTTCCTTCTCTCATGTCATATATAGGACTCCTTTTAAATGTTCCTGTATGCTAGCAATTTCTTCTAAATCTTAGTAGAAAAGTTCCAAGTGAAGAAGAGATATGCAATAGCCTTATCTGACTCTTCGTATAGCAGGCAAGTCTGACCATTCAGAATCCCCCACTTAAAAAGTCTATCTTTAGTGGGTATGTTTTTGTTAGTTTCCAGAGAGAGTGAAGAACATAAGAAACTGATTTTTCTTGTTGATGAACAAGTGAAACATGAGTTTGATAAATTAACAGAGAGATGTTGATGAAAGCAAAAACTACATCTTTATTGCAGATTTAAACTTATTTATAAGTTACAATCCTAACTAAAACTAAGTAACCAACTCCTAAGGATACGGATAACAACTAAAGATAAGATAGAAACCAAATAACTGCCGACAGATAACAACTTCTATTCAGATAACTTATAAGACTGTTGCAACACATGCATTTTTCTAACAGGTTTTATGAACAACCAATTGTAGGGTAAAGATCCACGTTGATAATCTATAATTGTTACAAACCAACCTCTTCCAGCTTACTATCTGAAAATGTCCTGTGAGCTTTTGGTAGAACGGATCAGTTGAGAATTATTGTAGATTCATCATTCTTTCAATTTATCCTTTTTGGTGCAAAGGTTCCACAACAACTTACTACATACTGATTGTTGCGTTGCTTCATACTGAAATGTCTAAGATGTTCAAGCTGCTCCTGTGGCTTTAGGATATATATCCTATCCTAGACTAACAAGACTTGAACCAAGAACACATGCATGAACGGAGAACAAAACAAACTCAATTAATTGGATTCTCCCTGCGTAGGAAAAGAATTTATAGTTAAGGTTTTAGTTCTACTAAGCATCCTGTCCAGAAGGAGTTGACATTGTACAATGGAGAATCTTTTGGTGCTAAGAGAAATGAATGAAGAACTATATTAAAGCAATCTAATATGAATATTTGATTTGGACTCTTTTGATGCTAACAGAAATGTACGAAGAACTATAAAAGCAATCTAATATGAATACTTGATTTGGACAATTCTTAGTAAGAAGCAGCAGAAGCTCAACTTACATATTTTAAATTTAAAAACTATGCTCGAACTTAATAATTCTGATTCAACCAGGCTTATTCGATTAAGCTCGATTGCAATTTATTTAATTCAAAAATAAAATATTAAAATTAAAACTTCCTATTCAATCCAAACTGTCCGAACGCGCGCCGCTGCCGGTCAGTAAGCTGAAACCTTAACCCATAGACCGTTTGGTGCTTCAACTCTAGGAAATTTCACCAATTCATCTCCTCCCACTTCTTCCCACCTGTGCAGCATTAACACAAAAACACTAGTAATGTTATTCAAACTAGAAATTCTAATTTTAACAATATAATACTGTATTATTGTGCATGTGTATCTAATTAATATAAAATTCAAAATTTTAATTAAAGGGAAATGGTTATAATAATTTTTTTACCTGTATCTTGTTACGAAGTAATGAAGAAATGTAGAAATTTCTGCAACACCAAGTTCCTTTCCAGGACAAAGCCTAGTACCTCCTCCAAATATCAAGAACGAACTTTGATACTCCAAGCTCTTTTCCTACATTATAGCATCCATTTTCTTGTAAAAATAAAATATGCTACATATAATAAAAAACTACTTTTCCTATATGTGTGTACTGTGTATAGAGAGACATAAAATAATTTTAAAATATTATTATTTTTTGGAAACTCCAAAAATATCCGCAACACCATCCAAATATGCACCGAGAAAACTCACTCCTCTACTGAGAAGTCATTGGCAGGAAAATTAACCCCTCACCAGACTGACCTTCATTATGAAATAGCATCCCCTGCACCAACTCAGTAACCTTAGCTTTACGAGTAATTATAATAGTGTTATGTAGAGCGTATTACTAACCAGCCATCTCCATGGGTTAAAGGTATATGGGTCAGGATAAATCTGTGGATCATAATTAAGCTCTCTTGTATACACATATATCCTCCATCCTTTAGGAATGATGTATCCTACAAAAGAAGATGAGAAAAACACATTAAAATAATGGTTAAGTCTAATTTATTCATGAACTACATAAAATAAATTAATATACACTTGCAAGCAATAATTGAGTATTTATTGTTATTGATTGAGTGAATTTGATATATATTATGAAGTCATGGAGTGATAACAAGTCGCCCTGAACACTGATAGCACCATCAAAACAATTACTAAGATACCGTATATTATAAGGATTCAAATAATATACAAATGAAGCATAAATTTTTTGTAGTATGATTTAAGTTCTTATTATAATAGTCATACGCTGGCTCACCATTTAATTCCATATCCTGTGTGGTTTTCCTAAGAACACCATTTACAATCGTTGCTAATCTGTTGGTCTCAAATATCACCTGCACCACATAAAAAAAAAAAAAGAAAAAGATTAAGTTGGCTAATTAAAATTCATTAATTTCACGTTTTATCTAAATATAAAAATGTTGCACTTACAGCTCTTGTGAATTTCATAGCTGTATAATCATTGTAATCAATAGGATCCTCCAGACTTTTCTTTTCTCTGATTGCCAGATGTTCTTTCTACAAAATTATGATTAATTAATCAATTTAATTAAGATGAATTAATTAATAAAAAATGTTGATTAATTATTAAATACTTACTCTAAGTTCTTCAAGAGCTGCTGGATGATCATGGAGATATTTGACTGTCATCATAGAAGTAGTGGATACAGTTTCATATCCAGAGTATATTATTGTAATGATTTGATCAATGATCTCTTCATCTGTTAATTTGAATCTATTTTTCGCTTCGCCATTAATGTTCATCATAGAACCAAGCATGTCTTGTTGAATTTCCTTGCTAGCTCTTCTATCTTCTATTGTTTTTTGCAGTAGTTTGACGATGTTTTTCCTCGCCTGGACACAGTCATATATACTGTAAAAATTTGCTATACTGTCGGTTGTCAGTGTATATAAGTTAAGTATGTTACTTCACCTGAAATCCGCGATGATAGTTTGTAGTTGGAAGGTTGATAGGCAGTGATAAGGTCCCTAGTACAAGTTTGAAGAATTCAGTCCTGAATTCTTCAACTATTGAGCTAGATGCAAATCCACCAATTTGTTTCAATGATGAGAAAAGTGCCATCTGCAGGGGGGAGGGGGAGCAATTTGTTAGCATTTTAAAAGATTTGAGGATGTGTTTGGTACGAAAGAAAATGTATTGTTAAGATTTTTTTTCTCAAAAATAACTGATGTTTACATTTATTTTTAGATATTTGATAAGAAAGCAAAACAAATTAACTCAAAAATATTTATATGAAATGTAGGCAAACTGCCTTATTGAGGTAAGGACTATGGGGGGTTTGGGTACTTTGGAAGAGGGAGAGTAACAAATGCCTCTTGTAGAATTAATTTACCTATTTCTATTGGGAAAGTCAATTTCTTCATTTTTAAGGAATTTGTTTTCTTAGAAAAAGCATGTTACAGAAAATTTGACCAATCAAATTACATGTAAAAGTTATAAAATATTTTGTTCCGTACCAAACACACCATAGCTAGCATTGAAAAAGAAATAAACTAAAGCTTAGTAAAAGACAACTCAATGCATTTAAGTTTCAATTACGTGCGGGGTTCGAAGAATAATCGAACCACAAGGATTTGATTTACGCAATTTTACCTTGCATTTCTGCAAAAGACTGATTTCACAACTTAAAGCAATAATCTCTAGGTCACATGACAACAACCTTATCAGTCACTTCAGGATTCCCTTCCGAAACTAAATCTTAGTACTAGAGATTAAGAAAAAATTATTAGATTATTTCTTCAATCTAAAGAATTGAAGATATTTGTAATTAGTACCTCTTTGGTCTTTTGTTGAATATCAATGACATTGCAACTATCCCAATTGCTCAAATGGGATCTCATGAATTCATCCATTTTGGGAAAAAGTTGTTCTTTGATCATGGTAGGGCTGATCATAGATAGAAGTGCACCTCTCATGTGCTTGTGAGCAGCACCATGGACAGCTGCAATATTGAATTTTCCCAAAATGTCTAACATGGATTGTGGGTAGCCTGGGACTAATCCCTTTGCTTCATTATTCAGAATATATTCATTCACCTCTGCATCCATTGAAACAATAGTAGGGCAACCAAGTAAGTGGGATTTGAAGAAATTCCCATACCTACAAGAAAAACATCACTAATTAGTAAGAATTCACCAACCACTTTTGTCTAAATGAATATTATACAATTGCAATATGTTTCTTAAAATATATATACAATTTAAGCCAAAGTTATTAAATTTGGTTGAATCCATAATCAACACTATACATTTGGCACCGCATACACACTACGAGAAAAATACAAAATTATGACGGAATATTTTTGACAAATAAATTCATGAAATATTTGTGATTATTTTATGATAAAATTTATTAATATAAACAAAAATGTAACAGAGATGTTGATCGATCACAATATGCTTACAAATTTGTGGCATAGTTTTACTTACACAAATTTGTGATGAAAATAATGACTTTTTACAATTCTATCACAAATTTGTGATGAAAATAAGAATTTCATCACAAATTTGTGACAAATACGTTGGGACAAATCGTCACAAAATTATTGATAGAGTTGTGATTCCATCAAAATTTTAAACAAGACAATTTATTAGTAATAATAATTTTATTTTATATTATTAATTGACACTATATGTTGTTGCATAAATGTTATTATGCGCCATCAGTTAGAAACTATAGAGTTACTACTTTTAATAATGGACATTATGCACAATTTATTTGGGTTTTTTTTTTTTTTTTGCAAGAATAATGGGATTTACACATAGGAATGTCCCTCTGAGGAGTCTGATCTCAAATTGTTGGCAACACAAGCCGCGTAAGAATCAAATGGGCGGGTTGGGTTGAGATTGAAAATATTAAATTGGTTGAATTAAATATAAAATTTAGTGCAGACTCTATCCCTTTCAAAAAATAGTCAATCGCCGGGCCTCATTTTTTTTAGTAATAATAGATTATAGGTTTTTATTAAAAATAATTAGATATTATTTGTGAAAAAATAAATCCTTTTTATAAAAGTAAAGAATTATAGAAAAATTTTGATGTATTTAAAGTATGTCTCAAGAGAGATTAAATGCATTAGTTGTATTAATGCAAAAAAAAATTATTAGAAAAAATCAACTATAATATTTACAACTTTGCATCTCAAAATTTAAAATATAAATTTTATAAAAATAATTTTTTTTTTAAATTCAGATCTCCATTTGATTTTTGCCTTAGGTCATCAATTTGCTTGTGCCGGTCCTGATCGAGTGGGGACATGACCCGTCCGATTTTTTTTTGAATTGAAATGAGTTAAAGATAGGATTGGGTCTTGACCATTTCAATTTGATCCTCTTAGCCTAAAAAAATATTAATAAATTAATATTTACCCCTTGTAAACCCAACTCAACAAAATAAATTTAATTGGGATTGGAAAGTTGGGTGGCTAGGTACTGAGTGGGGGTGAGGGGGTAGGGATGGTGTAAGAATTTTTTTAAAAAATTCAATTTTTGTAAAAAAAATAAATTATTTTTGGAGAGGTATGTGGGGTAGGGGGTTAAGATGGGAATGGGGTTAGAATTTTGGTTAAAATAAAATTTTAATTTTTTTTAAAAAATAATTTTTTGGGAAAGGAGTATGTCATTGGGCGGAGGGTAGAGGATGGGGGTGGAGGGTAGAGGGTGATGGGGAATGGGGTAAGATTTTAAAAAAGAAATTACTTTTTAAAAAAATAAATATTTTTTTTTAAAAAAAAAAGTTGTCGAAATAAAAAGAATATTTGAGAGCGGTGTGGCGTGGGGGTGGGTGTGGTGTAGGGAAAGAATGGGGGTTTTGGTAAGAGTTTTTTTTCTAAAAAAAAAAAAAAGTTAACTTATTTTAAAAAAATATATTCTTTTGAGGGATGAGGTATTGTCGTATGGAGGTAGGGAGAGTGCAGGGGGTAGCAGAGATGGGGGTTGGGGTAAGATTGTTTTTTTATATAACAAAAAAAAATATTTTTCTTAAAAAGATTTTTTTGCGGGAGGGATAGGAAATGCGGGAAAAGGTGGAGGGTAGAGTTTTGATCGTGGGGTAAGAAAAAATTTTTAACTTTTTTTCAAAAAAAAATTTAAATTAATTTTTTGGAGTGGAGGTGGGGGTGGGGCTTCGGGGTAGGAAAGAGGATGGGGATGAGGTGGGGTGGGGACAACACAAAAATTATAAAAAATCTTTTAATAAATAAAAGTAATATATTTAATGGAGGCAGCGTGGTGGTCGGGTAAGATGAGGGTGTAGTGGGATTTGGGTGAGATGGGTGATTTTAAAAGTGGAAGGACGCATTGTCGCTTGTTTTACCTATTTTTATTAAGAAAAATATTTTTCTATAAAACAAGTTGAAGTGGAGATTGAATTGGATTCATTTGAACCCAATTTAAAAATAGGTTGAGACTTAATGAATTAAGATTTACCCAAATCTCAATAGTAAATTATCTTAAATCCAACCCATTAAATATTAAACGGATCAACTCAATGTGGATTCATTTTAATACCTCTAAATATGATTTAATTATTATTTATTTTTAAAAAAATTTAATTTTGTGACAAACATATGAGCTTTTACTCCATATTGCGAAAATTTTTATGTTTATCATGTTAATTTTTTTTCTTTGTTAATAGTATCATCTTACAAATTTTTATCTTTATCATGTTATTTTATGACAACTTAGCGAAACTTGTCTCTAATGAGACGGATGATTCCGTTACAAATTTATCAAAATATTTGTAATACAATTACTATACCGTCACAAAAAAATTAACTATGAGCGAAAATGTGCCTATCAAAAATTTATCAGTATGTTACAAAGTCAAATTTGGGAGGATTCTTTCATCACACTTCTTTTTTTTTTTTTTTCTTCTTGTGAAGGCATCACCAAAAGTTCAAGTCCTAATACTAATGACTAAGATAATTAGTATAAGAAATTTTACTAGAAAATTTAAAAAACATATTAAAATCTACGAGAATTTAGACATATACATAAGAAATATTAAAAGTGAAAGAGCGAAAAAAAATAAATGTATATACCTTGAAATTTTACAAGAAAATTTTAAAAACATATTAAAATCTACGAGAATTTAGACATATACATAAGAAATATTAAAACCGAAAGAGCAAAAAAAAAAAAAATGTATATACCTGGTTCTCTGATTTTTCATGAAGTTAGGTCCTTGTTTACAGAACTCTTTAGTCTGACCAAAAATTGGCCAGCCTATAGTTCCAGGAGGCAAACTTTTATTGTTGTACGCAATATCATTCCATGTAAATAAAGCAAAACCCAGCATGCAAAATTCAAAAATCACAACTAAAACAACTAAGAAGAAGTCCATCGATGCTCCTAACAATTACGAAGCGCCAAGACCACTTTACACACAAAGACTAATTAATTGTCTAGGCATCCTTTGATTCATACATTTTTAAGTCATAATAATTTATTGAGCATGTGATAAGCTTATATAGACCAATAAATATCAAATTATTGTTTATTTTTACAAAAAGCAATTAATTACTTGCTATAAATTCACTGTCCATTTACAATTTCATTAATAAGTCTCTGTTATAAACTTGTAATTGAATATGTTTTATTCTTTTCTAGAAAAATAGCATTTTATTATCTAAAAAATTTAAAGAAATTTTTAATAATTTGAAAACAAGCAGAGCCGCCACTTATTTCAAAAAAGAAAAGTTAAGAAAATTTAGAAAGATTTTAAAAGACTTGAAAACAAGAAAAAGTCCTATAAAATAGAGAACCCATGTAAGGTTCAATTATTCCTTTTAAGAAAAATGAGATGCCACTTAAAAACATCTACAAAAAGTTGTTGACTAAATATTTTGACTAAATTTATTTAACTAACTTGAAAAAAGGAAAAAAAAAAATTATTACAATACTATAATGTCATTTAAAATCTAATGTTTTTTAGAAAAAAAAAAATTGTGTTTTAAAGAGTTGTAACTTATTTATTTTGGTAATTAACAAACTTCATTAATTATAGATTTAGCAAAGTCATCTCAACTTGGTATGGTCTATTAAGCAGACTACAAGACCCAAAACAACTAAACACGATCAAGCATAATACTTGTTTAGAAAATCAAATTATGAACCACTCTTTAAATTCCAGGAGGTCCACGAACTGTACAGGTATAAGCAAGATCCTTGACTAAAGTTTCCACGGATTTGCTCTTGTTCTCAAATTGTCGCTAGTTTCTTTCAAGTCATATAGCGTAAATGCACTTGGCATTCACCATTTTGAAGAGTTGAGCTTGTTGTTTGAAGAGATGAACTTGCTGAGATTTGCCTTTAGCGTACTTAATGTTCCATACAATAAATTTCTCCCAATTAGTGGTTGCACAATCTGCTTGTTTTATCCATCTTAATCTCTTGTCAAAAGTTCTCTGGTCACCCGATAATGCACAATCAAGTGTTCATGTGTTTTTGGAAGCTGTTGGTACAAGACACAAGTTGGGTCAACTTCAATTCACCATCCAGTGAGTCGATTAGTAGTCAACAATCTTTGATGTAGCTCTAACCACATGGTGAAAGAGGCTTTAAGCCTCGCATTATTACCAAACATCAACCCTTTCTAGCGAACTCTTGACATTTCCCCAAGTAGTTGTAGATAATACTTTCAAATAACACTTTTATTTGAAGGGTAATGTGAGATCATTTGCGTCATCAAATTCTTTAACCGCTATAAATATTTCGAACCATCCAACTAGCTTGTGAAAGGATGGGACTATCACAAAGCTGTTGATCCCTAATTTAGAAAGTACGAACCCAACTGATCCATAACTTGCCCTCCTTATGTGCTAAAAATTCCAAAATAGTCAAGTTATAGCTGCTTGATTCCACTTCTGAAGATGTATTAGGTTCAAACCACCAGCAAAAATAGGGCAACACATTTTTTTCTAAGCAACAAGAGCTTTTTCAGTGATAATACCTTCCCAAACCAAATGTAGCTGTGATAGTACCCATCAATCAGCTTCAACACTCTAGAAAGGAGGAGGAAAAGTTGAGCCCAATAGGCTTGGACACCAAAGAGGATTGATTGCACTAATTGAAATCTTTCGACACATGACAACTTTTTTACTATCCATATTGAAATTTTAGTAATGATCTTCTCAATTAAGTGATACCACTGCAGTATGGACAACTTTCTGGTAGAGAGGGGAATGCCTAGATATATAAAGGCCAAGTCTTTATTTGGCCTCAGACGATTCAGATGCCCACTTAAGTACTCCGTAATAATGGTAAACAAAAAAAAGAACGTAAGATAACCTTGTCTATGACCTAAGTAGCCTTAAATTGGGGAGTATGTTCCCCACTAACAGTAATAGAGTAGCTAATAATGGTAACACAAGCCATTACTCATTTTATGAACTTGAAGGGGAAGCCCAGTATTGATATGACTTTTTCCATATAAATCCACTTCACTGAGTCATAAGCTTTCTGAAGGTCAATTTTAATCATACATCTAGTTGAAATGCTTCCTACTATAGGCTTTGACTAACTCATAAGAAAGGATGAAATTGTCTGGACTCTGGAATGTTCCTATCAGGCACAAACTCTGTTTGGGATTCATACATACTTGAGTCAATAACATCATGAAGACTTCATATCAAAATGTCACGATCCAAATAGTCATGATTGACATCCATCCTATCGCAGAAGAATCATACTATGCTCATCTTTACTTGCTCAAGTATTATTCTCATATTCATAATAATTATAAACTCATGCTTTTCAACAAGTACTAAAATGGACTCACGTAATGACATTATCATTCATAAAATGAATAGAGCCAAGTTCGCGTGTCAATCGCTAGAAGATGGTCTACACTCAGTAAAAAGAAGAGTACATATAGCATCAGTGCATCAACAAGTACTTGTAAGCATCATAGGTCGACTAACTCAATAATGTACAAATAAGTAAGCCAAACAAGTATATAAGTTATCATAATAGAATTCATAACCAATGATATCATTCAATTAAACACATTATATGTCATTATCAAATTACAACTCACAAGTTTATTTTTACAGGCTTGCACACTTAGTCATTTTCATCAACAACTCATCATCATGTAAAATCATCGTAAGGCACCCTATGCATATGTATGAGTGCATGTATGCAACAGATGCGCATTATCTCTAACCCTTATCAATCTCAGTATCAACATCACATCCTACCAGTGTGTTACCCGACCCATCATCACAACATATAATATTTGTATCGATGTGGTGCCAAAATACATATCATATAATATCATAATTGTACCAGTGTGGTACCCAATCCATCATATCAATATATTATCACAATGCTAGTGAAATGCAATGTATTCATTAAATCATAAGTCATGCTAGAAGGAAATTATAGATGTCAGGTTCACAAACAAGCACAAGCCAAGAGAGTCTAAAAGCCACAACAAAATGAAAGTCTACCTTAATTCCTTTCATAATGTCACATTTAAGCCACACCTTTGTCCTTTCATTCTTGTTCAATTCTTTTTTGATCTATGCAATATAAGAATATACACCCATTTTAATAATCCATTCTCTTTTAATCATTAGGGATCATAACCTATTAATTTTAGTCGGCCACTTACCCTATTTCATCATCTTAAGATTTTCTTATTAATTAAACTTCATGAACCCTAACTTGATTTAGCGTAAATAACCGTAAATCTAGTCCCATTAGTATTCTTTAATATCCTAGGATCATTACATACTGAATTTATAGACAATCCCATTATTTTTCATCAATTTCCATAAATTAGGGTTAAGTATCATAATCCCACCACTAGTAATTTTCTAAGGTTAAACAAAGTAAATTCAAATCTGAAATGTAATTACTTACATCCAAAGATGAAAAACTCCACAAACTCTTTGAAAGTCGCCTTTCCTAAGATCTTTCGCGTTTAAAAAAATAGAGAATAAAAATATTTTCTTAGCTTTTAAAAATTAAAATTTTACTACGTGTTACCACTTCAACGTTCACGCCTTTTATCACAGAGGTTATTGTTGCATTTCCACCTCAGCAGTACTGCTGCAACAGTTACTTTTTCTGTTGTAATGGTCCAAGGTAGAAACTTAGGACTTCTCCTTAGCTTTCCTTATTTTACAAAACACACCATGAAGTTGGACATCGCAAATCAATTCCTCCAAGATAAACGTTATAATTAGAGTTTTATAACTCTGTTTTAGGTGTAGAAAGTTGCTACGACTTTCTATACTCATTGGATATCTAATTATTATGTTGAATACCGCTATTAACAACCACATTAACACTAGATTTTATTTGAATATCACATTCTAAAAAATAACTCAACCCTAGACTAGCCTTGAATTCCTCAAAATTTGACTAAGGGGAGTCTAGGTGAAATTTTCACCTCTTTTTCAGTGTAATACATTTTGGATCATTACATCAAATACCAATTTAGCATTCGTTTATCTCCGAACAACAACCGGCTCGAAAGAAACATAACAACTGAAAAAGAAAGTTTCTAAATCAATACACAAGTATGGATACCGCTTACGCATGACCGTTTTTGTCTCTCATGTAGCCTCTTCTATGGTATGGTTCCTCCATTAAACCTCTACACAAGGAATAACTCATGTTCTCAACTTGCTCACATCTTTGTTAAGAAAAGCAATTGGTTCCTCTTCATAGGACAGTTCTTTATCAAATAATTTTGAGTCAAATGAATAATATAGTCACTGTCATACCCCTTTTTGTACCAAAAAATAGGATTTTAAGTTTGAAAGGTCTTTATTATTAAGTGACAAAAGAAAATAATTTGCTTGGAAAAGGACTTTTAACAATCAAAACTCAGAGTCGTCACTTCAAATAAATCTGGTGTGCCAAGTCACCTTTAAAAATCTCTTTTCAAAATAATTTTTGACTCTTTCAAAATTGATCCACGAACAGAAATTTCGGTTAAGAAGTTTTGTTGACCAAAGGGAAGGTGTTAGGCATCCCTCGGTCCCATGGTTTGACCATGGTCGCTCCATAGAATATATCGACTAGTATGACACTAAAGAATGTATAAACCAACAAAACATACAAAAAAAGCAAACAAACAACCAAACAATTCAAAAGTTCAAAATGTCCTGTCCAATTTATTACAAACCAAAATAAAATACTGAAATGAAATCTAAACTATTCTAACTATGCTTTAACCGACCTTGGGCAATGATCACGAACATCTTTCACCTATATAATACGTCGGGGTATTTTTCTGTGAATAAATACAATGCTTCTTGGGGCATTCCCTAGTCAAAGGAGTACAATTGATCCGAATGCGGTAAACAAAAATCATTCAATAAATATTTCAAATATTCAACAATCCACAATCTCTAAACTTTCCTACCCAAAACCTAAAATTTACCTATCAATCCTCGGCCTAAATATGATACTATCGAGGTTAATCAAAATCGATGCCTATTACAAATTAAGCAATCAACAATGAACCAAAACAACCAATATTCGCCTTTTATTGATTTTCAATTCCCACCCTTAATTTTATTCTCAAATTAACAATTTCTCATCCAAATCAAAATTAATCAATCATTAATCAAACTATATCTAATTTTCTTATTTGGATGCATTCAACATATTCAACATAATCCCAACAATTCAATATGACCACAATAAACACATATTCAAGAATTTTTCATCATAAGCACACAAAATAAATAAATTTAATAAAATTAAAAAAGAACAAGAGTAGAATTGGACCTCAATTTAAAACTTTCAAACTCAAATATTACTCGAATAAAGAGATGAAATTCACATTCAAAAATTGTAAGTCAAAACCTCAAAACGAACCCGCAACTCGAACAACCCAAAATCTGCACTAATTTAAATCAACCTGATTGAACCATTTTCTACTTGGTTATCTTTCGATGGGTCTTCATCAGAATCGACTGAAATGGGTTGGGTTTTGTTGATTTGGTAACTGATTTTGTTAGTTCCGATGAGATTCAAGCTGAAAATGGGGACAGAACTAACTGTTTGATGCGACTTAGGTCAGAATGGAGCTAGACTTACTGGTTTTCACTTCATCGGAGCTTCAATGAGCTCGACAATGATGAAAAATTGGAGCAAATGGGGGGGGCAAAACTTTCCCTAGCGAGAACTCGGTAGAAAACTCTCTCTTAGTCTATTTTCTTTCTTCTCTCTATCTCTCTCAATTCTTCTTATTATCCTCTTAATCTCTCTCTCCAATTTCTCTCTCTTTCCATCTCTCACTCTCAATTTTCTCTCAATCTTCCTTCACTCTCCTTATCTCCCACCACTTTGTGTGTGTATAGTGTTCAATGGAAAAGAGAGTTTGTGAGATCTGTCTTTGTGTATTTTTATTTTATTTTAAAAAGAGGTTCAACTTATGTGTGTGTGGTTTGTAAGACAAATGGAGAATTTCCCTTGTATTTTGTGTGTTTCCCCCTCCTGTGAGTGTAATGGTGTGCGTGGCTGTATATTTGACTGTGTATATGAGTGTGAGTATGTATAGTAATTGTGAGTGTTCATTCTCTAAGGTGATGTGTGTTGCTGTATGTATATTTAAATTCTGTTATGGGAAAGGAAAAAATGAAAGGGGTAAGGGTAAAGGGCACGTGGGTAGGGGTACAGAGTGGAGTAGAAAGTTGTTATTTTTGTTAGGGTGAGCTGTCTAAAGCTGTTACAAATTTGTTGGATTTATTATTTGGATTTTTTTGGTGTAAATATTAAATGGGTGAGTGTATATGGTAACAATACGATAAATGGAGTGAATTTTGACAGTGTGATGTTTGGGAGGAACAAAATTATGTGTCTGCACCATGTCCCTCTTTGAACGTAAACACGAAGTATTTTCAGACAAAGAAGTAGACAATGAGACAAAATTTTGACCCGATCATTATTCAAGAAAAGAAATAGAAGAAAGAAGGGCAATTGGGTCTCGATGACATTCTACCTGTCTCAAGTTATGTAGGAGTCAAAGCACATGTAGTTCCAGGATTGACAAGGAGGGGGACTATACTGAGTTGGAGAGTCGAGTGAGGCCTTGTTGAGGTTTCGGTCCGCGGCTCTGTCATTATATCAAAAATAAAATTATAAGTTATAAAGATAACTGAAATTATAAAAGTCCTATCTATGCAGCTTCTTTTGAACTCTTGACTTGAGTTTCTGATGCTTTAAAAATTGACAAAAAATTTGGTCTTTTTTGGGTTGAACTTGAGAATAGATTCTTTCTCCGTACAAAATTTGATGTTGGAGATGAACTCATAAATTGACCATGTTCTGTAGATGGTACTTCTGAACCTTGATCCTGAATTTGAAAATCTTTACCCTATTCTTCAATTGGGCTCCTGACTTACAATTTCTTCACCTTGTTTCTTGACTTACAATTTCATCACCCTGTTCTCCAGGCGGACTCTTGACTTGCTATTTTTTAATCTTTTGATTTTCAATTTCACCACCCTGTTCTTCGGGTGGGCTCCCGACTTGTAACTTCTTCACTTTATTGACTTTCAATTACTTCACCTTGCTGCTTGAATTTAATTTCTTTACCTGTTCTTCAAGTGGACTCTTGACTTGCCATTTCATCATCCTGTTCTTCAGGTGGGCTCCTGACTTGCCATTTCGTCACCCTGCTCTTTAGAAGGGATCCTGACTTGCCATTTCATGACCATGTTCTTCAGGTGGGCTCTTGACTTGCCATTTCATCACCCTGTTCTTTAGGCGAGCTCCTAACTTACCATTTTATCACCCTGTTCTTCAGATGGGCTTCTAACTTATAATTTTATCTCCCTGTTCTTCAGGAGGGCTTCTGACTTGCCATTTCATCACCCTGTTCATCAGGTGGGCTCCTAACTTGCCATTTCATCACCCTGTTCTTCAGGTGGGCTCTTAGCTTGGATTTCCATTACCCTGCTCTTCAGGCGGGCTCCTGACTTGCCCTTTCATCACCCTGTTCTTAAGGCGGGCTCCTGACTTATAATTTCATCACCCAGTTCTTCAGGCGAGCTACTGACTTGCAATTTCATCACCCTATTCTTCAGGCAGGCTCCTGAATTGCAAAGATTATGATAAAGAAAGCTTCATTTCCAGAAAAATAAAGTCTTATTTTCTAGGAGGGTCCTAAAGTGAAGTTTTAAATAATAGGAATTAAATTTTCTTAATGCCCCAGTTTATCATTAAAAGCTGTTGATGGTGTCAAACCCAATCACAACTACTTGTAACAATGCATAATACAAAGATGAATCATGATTCCGATCAATAAATTCACCATTTTGAGGGTAAAATAGAATGACTGAGACCAACAAGTCCCTCTCTTATGAGTAGAAGTGAAAGATTCTTGCTAAAAGTGCATCTTTTAGGATTTAAGGCTCAAATTAGGAAGTGCACCTCCTAGCCATGAGACATGAAAGACCCAAATTAGAGTGTGTGTCTCTTAGGGGTACAAGATAATGAGTTTCACCATAATTATTATTACCAAACCTGTACAGCAACACTGCTCTTACATTTACAGAAATTGTGCTTTGAAGCCTTTTATTAGAAGGTAGCAACTGTTCCTATTTCATACAAAGAAAACTTGTGAGTTTAAAACAGGGTGGTTGGATTGTGGATTTGAATTTTGAGGTGATTTCTATTGCACTTGTCCCATTAATTTTGCTTTCAACTAATGGCATATGTCATTGACTTCTTGCACCATTGATCCAAATCCAGATTATTAAAAATAACTCAGAAACAAATACAGTATCTCCATTTTGCTATGTATTTTTGATGAATCTTTCGAACCTTGGTATTTCCTTAATTCCCCAAACTTTTTTTTGACAAAACTTCTTGCTTATCTTGTTTCGACTCACAATCATGCTCTTTTTATGTGTTGGCCTTTGTCTTATTGTGTGCAATTAAAGAAGTTGGTAACAAGTTTTAAGATCCTTTATTACTTGTTTTGTCATGACTTGACTCAAAGACATGAGAAAAATGATTTTTTGTTCGAATAACAGACTCAAAAGAACAAAAATAAAAATAAAGAGAAGAAACAAAGACACCATTTGTCCCCTTTTTAAAATAAAGAAAAGAAAAGATTTATCTAAAAATGATGATCTATTCTAATAATTATGCCATGCATTTTTGGATTAAGTTGCCTGGTCTTTTCATCCAAAATTTCCACCAATTGTTATTGAGTTAATGACCCTGAAACTGAGTTGCTTTCTTAAGTCAATTGCACTTATAGACCTCATCCGACTAGTGACACCTTGAAGGGTTTTCTCCAACAAGCCTCTCTCATTTTCTTTCTCTCAACTTTCCATTACCCTGTGGTGCCTGTGGGGGTCACCAACTAGACTTTCTCATTTTCATTTTCCTCAGATCATAATTTCCTTATGATGTCCATGAGAATTTTCACCAATAAGACTTTATGAGACTTTCTCATTTTCATTTCTCTTAACTCACAATCATCTTCGATGTACGTGGGGATTTTCATCAATAATACTCTCTCTATTTTATCTCTCTCAACTTACCATCGTCTTATGGTACCCATGAGGGTTTTCACCGATAAGACTCTCATTTTTATTTCTCTCCTAATTACTTATGCTGAGGAAGACAAGTAGTTCCCAAATGCATAATCATATCCATTGCATGCTTAACCTTAACATTCACAAAGATTGATAAAGGTCTTTATTTGGTTGTAACTTGACTTTTGGATAGGGTTAGAAAGAAAGGATGACATGAGGCCTAAAGTTTAGTACTGTTTTAGTATCATTACTATCGAGTCCTGGGGGTTATGAATACCCAAAAACTTAGTTGTTTACTTAGCCTTGGTATATTTAGAATAGTTCAGAATATGTTATGAGCATTATCAATTCAGTCAGTCATCAAAATCAGTTAAACTTAGAATTCAGTATTCTAAGTCAGTTCAGTTGGGAGTAAGATTTAGCACCGAGCGAGTGAAGGGATGATGAATTCCCCATCAGATAGGCAGAGTCGTTAATAGCAGTCCTTGTACTCCAGAACTACGTAGCCAGTGTAGGATATGAGGAGTCACCCATCAATTTAGACTTGACTACCTCACAGGGGTCACCCGTCAGTTTAGGCTTGACACCCTTAGTCCTTTGGTACAATATATTAGTAGATCCACACAGCCAGTGTTAGTACCCATGACACGATACTACACCCTTTCAACTGGGGTCACAAGTTGGACCCCAAATTTGCTCATTGGGGCATGTCGGTTAGATGATAGCTCCCACAGTCTCAGTCCAGTAATCAGCTCAGTAATTCAGTTTTAGTTCCATGACCATAGCATACATATATCAGTAATTTAGTTATCAAATTTTAGTATTTCAATTTACAGATTATACTTAGAACATGTTTTATGCTTGGTCATGCATTCTCAGTATTTACAGATTTTATGTATTTTATTTAGTATGTCATGCTATACATATTCAAACAATTATTACTCATGTTTATGAAACCATGCATATCAGTCTACCTTATTTAGCATACCAGTTTATTCAAAGTACTGATCACATACTCTTTTCTTGTGTTACGATGTATCATATCATAGATTCGGATGCTCAATTCTCTAATTGCGCATAGACCCTCTAGATTATCAATCGTAGCAATGGTGAGTCCTCATATTTTAAGGATAGATTATTTTTACATTTATTTTTTTAGTTCAGTAGTTAGTTGGAGTTAGTTGGGGCCTGTCCCATCAACTCTCATTTAGTCAGTTTAGAGGATTTCACATATGTCAGACAGTTAGTCAGTTCTTAAATTTTAGTTATCATTGTCAGATGTTTTATCAGTATTATCAATTTTGTTTATAGATTTTATCAAATTTATTACTTAAAACCTTATGGAATTTCTTAGTTAAATTCTGCATAAAACTTTTTATTATCAATTTTACTCAGTGCTCATAGCAGGTACCAGCTCATGGGTTAGCTTGTGGTCTCTCAGGACTGTAACTATTGCATGGTGCCCAGGGTGTACTATCGGGGTATTAAAAACTTGGTATCAGAGCATAAGATTTTAAAGTATCCTAGAAGTCTAAAAGCCGTGTTACGTAGAGTTTTATGCATGAGTGTAAAGCGCGCCATACTTATGAACTAGGGGCTATGAGGAGTTTTAGGAAAAGTTTCCCTTCTTTTAGTGTTCATGTTGTTCGACTAAGCATGAGCTCATGTTAAAATCTCTATATAATCTATTTTTCCTTTGGTTTACAGAACATGCCTCCCAGAAAGACAAACGGAAGATGAAACATAAACCAACCAGCACCTTCACCCATTCAGGAAGATCCCCTGAATGAGTATGTTTCTTATGTAGAGTTCAGAGCTATATTCATTACTCTAGATCACTCTGTAGCGACTCAGAATGCTCAACCATCCATTGTTTTGGACAACCCAGTGGCCAATACTACCACAGCTAAGATTCAAAACTTTACCCAAATAAATCCTCCTCTATTTTCAGGATCCAAATCTGAAAAATGATACGTAGGAATTCTTAGACATGGTATAGAAGGTAACAGATATCATGGGGGTAAATGCTAGTAAGAGTGTTGATTTAGCTGTCTATCAGTTGTAAGATATGGCTCATACATGGTTTAAGTAGTGAAAGGTAGATAGAGGCACAGATGTAGGGCCTATAGAATGGGAAGAGTTTGCTACTACATTCTTAGATAGGTTCTTTTTGTTGGAGTTGAGAGGGGCTAAGGTGTTAGAGTTTATTAATTTGAGATAGGGAAATATGAGTGTGAAGGAGTGTTCCCTAAAGTTTAGTCATTTATCTAGGTATGCTCCTCATGTGGTGGCTGATAATAGGTCTAGGATGAGCAAGTTTGTGCGTGTTGTATCTGACAGTATGATCAAGGAGTGTAGGACTGTAATACTGATTAAGGAGATGGACTTGTCTAGGTTGATGGTACATGCTCAACAGATTGAGAAGCAGAAGACTAAGAAGAGAAAGAGGGAAAATAAGAAGGCTAGAACGGGTAGCTTTAATTTTAACCAGCTAAGGTCAGAAGGTGGTAACCATCCTCAGTTTTGTCAAAAATCTTCAGTTCGAGTTCCATCTTCAGCTATGCCCAGTACCTAAATTCAGAAATGATAATCGGGATAGAGAACTAGGCTTGAAGTCCCAAGGCAGTGTTAACAATGGTTGTACAAATCCTCTTTGTAGAAATATAGTGGAAACCATCCGGGTGAGTGTAGAGAAGTTCATCAACTTGCCAGATTAGGTGTTTGTTTGATTGATTCGGCTAAGGGTAGTGTTTGGGTTAAGAATAGTTTAGAATCTTCTTTGGTTACTGAAGTGAAAGAAAATCAAGATAGGGATCTTATTCTAGTGAAGCTGAAGGAGTCAGACAGAGATCAGAAAGTAAAAGCTTTCTCTCAAGAGGGAGATGGGGTGTTACGTTGCTAGGGTAGATTGTGTGTGTCGTGTATTGATGAGCTGGGATGGTAAATTCTTATAGAAGCACATAGTACATGTTACTCTATTCATCAAGGGGCCACGAAGATGTACCACGATCTGCGGGAAATCTATTGGTACAGTGGGATGAAAAGGGACATCTCAAAGTTTTTAGCTAAGTGCTCTACTTGTCAGCAGGTTAATATTGAGCATCATAAGCCAAGTGAGTCTATGTCAGTGTTTGTATTCCCACTTAGAAGTGGGAGGAAATGAACATGGATTTTGTGACAGGTTTGTCTTGTACTCGTCAGCAGCATGATTTGATTTGGGTCATTGTGGACAGGATGACCAAATCAGCCTATTTCTTGTCAGTCCATACTTCTTATTCAGCTGAGGACTATGCCAAGCTCTATCTCTAAGAGTTGGTTAGGTTGCACGATGTTCCGTTATCTATCATCTTAGATATAGGTACTCAATTTACCTCTCATTTTTGGAAAGCTTTTCAAAAGGGTCTTGGTACTCAAATTCACCTCAGTACAGCATTCCACCCTAATTAGAAAGGACCATCCATACCCTTGAGGATATGTTGAGAACGTATGTAGTCAACTTGAAGGGCAGTTGAGATGATCACTTGCCTTTGATTGAATTTATGTATAATAACGGCTATCATTCTAATATTCATATGGATTCATTTGAGGATCTATATGGTAGGAGATGTAGATCTTCGATTGGTTAGTTTAAAGTTGAAGAAACCACGCTAGTAGGGCCTGACTTGGTTTTTGATACCTTAGAGAAAGTCCAGTTGATCAGGGAGAGGCTTAAGGCAGCCCAGAGCCAACAAAAATTTTATACAAATGTGAGAAGGAAAGATCTTGAGTTTGAGATTGGTGATTTTATATATCTAAAGATCTCTCCCACGAAGGGAGTGAGGAGGTTTGGTAAGAAAGGGAAGCTTAGTCCCAGGTATGTTTTCCCTAACAGGATTTTGAGTCATTTCGGAAAGGTAGCTTATGAGCTTGAGTTGCCTGCAGACTTAGTATCAGTGCACCCAGTATTCTATTTCTCGTGTTGAAGAAGTGTATTGGT
The DNA here is from genome assembly GCF_002878395.1 of Capsicum annuum. NCBI lineage: Eukaryota > Viridiplantae > Streptophyta > Magnoliopsida > Solanales > Solanaceae > Capsicum > Capsicum annuum. Next base: position 94,577,583 of record NC_061112.1, on the reverse strand, counting down.
GACCCAGCTGTAGTTATTCCTTTAGAAAGCGTAGATGTTCAGAATAGTCTTTTCTACGAAGAAATTCCAGTTAAAATCCATGTTCACCTCTTCCCACTTCCAAGTAGGAATACTAAACTCCTTCAATGTACTACTAGGCCTCTGGTGTTCAACCTTAACCTGCTGACAGTTAGAGCACTTAGATACAAACTCCGTAATATCCCTTTTCATGCCACTCCACCAATAGATTTTACACAAATTCAGTACATCTTAGTGGCTCCTAGATGAATAGGATAATGCTCATCATCCATTTCTGCAAGGATTTATTGTCTCAAACCATCTATACTCGACACACACAACTTACCCTGACATCACAACACTCTAACTCCCCCTTGGGAGAAAACCTCTACCTTCTAACTAATTTCTTCAACTTAACCAGACAGGAATCCCTATCTTGTTTCTCCTTCACTTCGGCAACCAATGAAGATTCTGAACTATTCTGAATACATCACTACCCTCAGTTGAATCCATCAACCGCACACCTAATTTAGCAAGCTGATGAACCTCCCTGACTAAGTGCTTCTTACCATCCTCTACATGAGCAACACTACCCATAGACAATCTACTAAAGGGCATCTCCATTACATTGGCCTTGCCCGAAAGATACAAAATACTCATATCATAATCTCTCAATAATTTTAACCATCTTCTCTGACAGAGATTTAAATATTTCTACAAAAATACATGCTGCAAACTTTTGTTATCCGTGAACACACCAATATGAACCCCATACACATACAATAACAATAACAAACGCAGTGTATTCCCACAACGTAGGGTCTGGGGAGGGTAAGATGTACGCAGTCCATACCGCTATCTCCGAAGAGGTAAAGAGGCTATTTCCGATAGACCTCCGGATCAAGATAAAGGATAGTACACAAAGGGATGGATGACATAACCAAAATAAAGAATAATACATAATAAAATAAAATCAGAGAAATATGAGATACGGGAAATAAGAGCAACACAGAATAAGAAAAATAAGAACAAATAAGAACTAAGACATAAGAAATAGGACACCCACCTAGTAGTAACATACACTCCAGTGTTGTAAAAGGCACTCGCCACGTTGCCAATGGAGAATGGCGAGGCGAGGCCTGGTCTCCTCTTCACGTCATGGCATTTCAAAAATCAAAAGGTGATGCCTTAGCGAGAAAGGCGACATGGCGAGGCAAGGTGGCGAGGAAAAAATGGTGTCGCCTTTTAATTATTTTATTTTAAAATAGGGTTTTAGGTATATAAGCTAATTTTAGGGCTTATTTACCCATTTTGGCTCTACCAACTTACTTATTGGTGACTTGGTTACTACCATTCATCTCCCAAGATCATGGGTAGGGTAATTCTTTTCATGGTGTTTAAGCTGTCTAGAGGCATAGATTATGATCTTACCTCTCTATATCCACACATAACCAAGACCAATACTGGAAGTACCACAGTAAATAACAAAGCCATCAGAACCATCTGGCAACGTCAAAACTAGGGCTGAGGTGAGTTGAGTCTTCAACACCAGAAAACTCTTCTCACAAGATTCTGACCACTAAAATTTGACTTTCTTTTGAGTCAATCTGGACATGGGGGAATAGAAAAAAACCCTTCAACAAACCATCAATAATAGCTAGCCAAACCCAAGAAACTCCTAATATTTGATGGAGAGATGGGTCTGGACCAGTTTCTCACTACTTTGATCTTTTGAGGGTAAACTATAATGCCATCATAGAAAATAATATGGCCAAGGAAAGCTACTAATCTTAGCTAAAATTTGCACTTACTGAATTTGGCGAACAACTGATGGGCTCTAAGAGTTTGTAATACAATTCTGAGGTGGTTTGTATGATCATTTTCGTTATAGAAATAGACAAGAATATCATCAATGAAGACTATGACGAACGTGTCTAAGTACTACTTGAACACTCAGTTTATCAAGTCCATGAAGGCTGTGGGGGAATTTGTTAATCCTAAGGATATAACTAGAAATTTGAAGTGACCATACCGAGTTCTGAAAGCTATTTTTGAAATGTCACATTCTCTGACTATAAGCTGATGGTAGCCGAATCTGAGGTCTATCTTAGAGAAATAACTAGCACCCTAAAGTTGGTCAAACAAGTCATCAATTCTGGAAAGTGGGTACTTATTCTTAACTGTAACTTTGTTCAACTAGTGGTAATCAATACATATTCTAAGAGAACCATCTTTCTATCGCATGAAAGGGATTGAAGCACCCTATGGGGAAACACTGGGCCTGATTAATGCCTTATCTATGAGGTCTTTCAACTAATTTTTCAACTTCTTAAGCTCAGTTAGAGCCATTCTGTAGGGCGAAATAGAGATAGGTTGTGTATCTATAAGAAGGTCTATGCCGAAGTCAAATTCCTTTATAGGAAGAACTCTGAGAAAATCTTCAGGGAACACATCTGGAAATTCGTTTACTACAGAAATGGACTTAAGACTGGGAGTCTCAAAATTAGAGTTTTGACTCAAACAAGATGGTAAACACACCCTTTCGATATCGTTTTTCTCACTCTAAGGTAGTAAACAAACTGGCCCCTAAACACTGAAGTACTAACCCTCCATTCAAGGACTAGTTCATTTGGAAACTGAAAATGAACAACTTTATTTCTACAATTAACTAAAGTATAGCATAAGTGGATCCAATCTATGCCGAGAATGACATCAAAATTAGTCATCTCTAACTCTACAAGGTCTACTAAAGTGACCTTCTGAGATTCTGTAACTAGGAAATTTTTGTACACCCGTTTTCCTAGAACAGATTTACCCATTGGGGTAGACACTGAGAAAGGCTCTACTAAAGTTTTGGGACTGACATCAAAATTAATAGCTATGTAAGGGGTTACAAAAGAAAGTAAAGCTCCGGGATCTAACAAAGCATAAACATGTAAATGGAATACCTGTAAAGTACCGGTAACCACATCAATAGAACTTTATTAATCCTGTCGGGACTAGAGTGCATACAGTCTATTCAAGCGCTGGCCAATGGTTGCACTGGAAGCAACACCCTACTGAGTTGGGCGATCGAATGGAATGGGGGGACCGCTAGACTAACCCTACTGAACACTCCTTGGGTAATCCCTGACTCTATGGCTTGGCTTGCCATACCCAAAGCACATATCATTGTTGCCTCTACATACACCCTGATGATTTCTACCATATTTTTGGCAAAGAAGATTAGTACGACCACTATTACACTATCCTAGGACGTAGAGCCTAACGCTCTATCCCGATTATCATTTTTAAACTTTGGATCTAGAGCACTAGCTGAATACGGAGTTGGGGTTGAAGATCTATGATGGAATTAAGGACGGTTACCACCTTCTGACCTCAACTGAGCAAAGTTAAAGCTATCTGTCCTTGACCTTCTATTCTCTCTTTATTTCTCCTTAACCTTCGTCTCCTCAATCTACTGAGCATGGACCATAAGCCTAGACAAGTACATCTCCTTAAACAACATTGTGGTCCTACACACCTTGACCATACTACCAGCTATACCAGAGACAAACTTGCTTATCCTAGACTTGTTATGAGCCACTATCGAAGGAGCATACCTAGCCAACTGGGTAAACTTAAGTGAATATTCCCTCACACTCATGTTACCTTATTTAAAATTTATGATCTCCTTCACCTTAGCTTCCCTCAACTCTACCTCCTACTCTACAGGCATTGTATCTACACCTCTATCCCTCTATAGCTGCTTATACCAGGTGTGAGCTACATCCTACAACTGGTAAGTATCCAACTCTGTACTCTCACTAGACATGACACCCATAATGTCAGTCACCTTCTAAACCATGTCAAGAAACTCTTGTGGATCCTTATCAGACTTGGATCCCCAAAACATAGAAGCGTTCATTCGGGTGAAGTCCTAAAACTAAGCTACAACGGTATTAGCCACTGGATTAGCTGGGATAGCAGCATGCTAATTACTTTGAGTTTCTACCAAGTGAGCTAAAGTTATAAATGTGGCTCTGAACTCGACATGAGAAATATGCCCATTCAGGGGATCTTCCTAACAGGTAGAGGTGTGGGCTGCATCCCATTTCTTCTTTCGTTATTCATTTTGGGAGGCATATTCTGTAAACGGAAGGAAAATTGAATTGTAAAGGGAGTTTAAATTGAGCTCATGCTCATTCACTTGATATGAATACTGAAAGAAGGGAAACCTTTCCTAAAATAGCTTGTAGCCTCTTGTCCATAAGTGTAGTGCACTTCACACCTATGCATAAAACTCTACTAAATGCAACTTTTAGACTCCCTAGGACATTTAAAACCTTAGGCTCTGATGCCAAGTTTTGTCATGACTCGAGGCTACCCCTAGTCACAACAACGGTGCTTACGGTCCCGAAAGACCACAAGCTACCCCATGAACTAGTACATGCTGTGAGAATTAAATAACATGGTAATAAGATACACATGTGTGGAAATAACTAAATAATACCAAAGGTCTTATGTACTGAAATTAATAAGATGAAATTCTCAAGTCTTAAATATAAATGAACATACTAAAAATTTAACTAAAAAGATTAACAAACGAACTGACTGTCTGAAATGTCTGAAAGCCTCTAAAACTAACTGAAAATAGTTGATGGAATAGGCCCCAACTAACTCCAACTGATAAACTGAAATAAAGTACTGAAATAAACTAAAATAAGCCACCATGTCCTAAATAGATGAGGACTCACCATGACTATTACTACTGATAGGCTAAACTGTCTTCATGTAGTCAGGAGCCTAAGCATCCAAACCTATGATATTATACATCATATCACAATAAATGAGTATGCGATCAGTACTTTGAATGTACTGATATGAGAGATGAGGTTAGGATGACATGCACGATCTATGTACATGAATAATAACTGATTGAATAATAGCATGGAATAACTGAATATAGCTACATAAAAACAGTAAAATTTGAGAATGCATGACCAAGCATAAAAAATGTTTTGAAATAGTCTGTAAACTGAAATACTGATAACTGAATAACTAAAAATTATATGCTATGGTCAAGCAAACCTGAAACTAAATTCTATACGGAATATTGGACTGAGACTATGTAAGGTATCATCTAACCGACATACCACGATCTAAGCTAATTAGGGTACAACCTCTAACCCCAGTTGGAAGGGTGTTAGTACCATGCTATAAGTATTAAAAATGGTTGTGTGGATCCACTAAAGTAAAGTCCCGAAGGACTAAAGAGTCACCCTCTACTGCTAGGTGCCCTGGTGAGATATGTGTCAACCCTCAACTGACAGGTTAATATCTCAAACCTACGCTAGCTACATAGTCCTATAACACAGGGATTGCTACTAAGAGTCACACCCTCAACTGGAATGTTCACTCAGTGTCAAATCCTACTCCCAACTGAACTAACTTGGATTACTAAACAGATCTAAGTTTAATTGATTATGATAATTGGCTAAATGAATAATGCTCATACATATCTAAAACTATTCTGAAAGATACTAAGACTAAGTAAACAACTAAGTTTTGGGTATTCATAATACCCAGCACCGAATAGAAGTACCAATAAAGACATATATTGCTTTACAAATCATAATAGGGATTATTGTTCAAAATTCATCTCTTAGGCATTTTATCAAACACACGAAGGTCATGAGTTAAAGCATGAGAATAGTTAAAACATGTGATAAAATCATAATTGCAATATTAAAATCATGGGCTAAGCATTTAACATGCGAATAATCATTATTCAAACTTGTCAAGGGATAGTTGCTACAAAATCACATGGTAAACATGATTCAAAATCAAAGTTCATATGAGCTTCATGGATATAATTCATAAAAAATATGTAAAAACCATAATTTAAAACTTAAAAATAGATTCTTGGACTCCATGGGTAAAAAGGGACCATGAATGAACATCACACATACCTTAAAGCTTTAATCTTGAAAGAGAATTAAATTGTCTTGAATGTTCTTGGATTGGGAAGAACAATTTATTTGTTTTCTTAAAGGGAAGATGCTTGAAACTGATTAACTTGGTTAGAGTTAGGTTTTGATTTAGAGAGAAATTGAGAAATTTGGGCATATAATGCCTTAACTGAAGGTTAATCCTGTGTTTTTATGGATTGGGGTGATGGAAAAAGACAAGACTACCCATCTGGGATTTATGTTCGTAACTAGAATGCCAAATTGATCATCACTACAATGCGATGAAACCTTCATCGCTATCCCCACCGCGATGTGATGCAATCGTGGTGAGGTTCTGGAAACAAAATCCAAATGTGCCTCAATCCTTGTCTGAAAAATCTAAAACTTCCCTGAGACATGCTCCTTACACCCTTGAACATAAATTAACTCAAAAACTTACACCATCTATTTTCTTTCTCCTTTCTATCACTCTCAATTTTTCTTACTCTTCTCATAATCTCTTCCTTCGATTTCTCTTTCCATCCGTCTTTCACTTTTAATTTTCTCTCGATCTCCTTTCACTCTCTCGATCTCCTTCCATTTTGTATATGTATGTAGTGTTCAATGGAAAAGGGAGTCTGTGAGATTTGTGTGTGTTTTTTAATTTTATTTTAAAAAGAGGGTTAGCTTATGTGTGTGTGGTATGTAAGATAAACGGAGAATTTCCCCTATAATATATGTGTTCCCCCTTCTGTGAGAGTGATAGTGTGTGTGGTGTATAACTGACTATGCATGTGAGTATGAGTATGTATAGTGATTGTGAGTGTTCATTATCCAAGGTGATGTGTGCTGCTGTGTGTATATTTAAATTCTGTGATGGGAAAGGAAAATGTGAAAGGGGTAAGGGGCACGTGGGTAGGGGTGGCGTGGGTAGGGTGTGGTGTGGTGTATAAAGTTGTTATGAATTTGGTGGATTTTTTATTTGGATTCATATGGTGTAAATATTAAATTGGTGAGTGTGTATGGTTACGATATGGTAAATAGAGTGAATTTTGATAGTGTGATGTTCGGGAGGGACAAAATTACATGTCTATAGTCACCATCTCTATGGTACTTCTTTAACATTGACGCATGGATTATAGGGTGAATCCCCAACATACTAAGGGGTACAGCCTACCTGTATGCTACTGACCCCACTTCCTTCAACAACTCAAAAGCAACTATGTACCTTAATCTCAACTTATCTTTCTTGTTGAATCGTATCAAACCCTTCATGGGTGATTCCTTTAAGAGCATTGTCTCCCCATTATCGACCTTCATGTCTCTTACTTTTTTATTGGCGCATTCCTTATGTTGTCTTTCGGATGCTATAAGCTTCTTTTGTATGAATCTCACTTTTTCCATAGAGTCCTTGAGCATTTAAGTGCCTCAAGGACTCGCCTCTAATGCATCAAACCATCAAATTAGGGACCTATACTGTCTACTATATAAGGCCTCAAAAGGAGTCATGTTAATATTAGGGTGGTAGATATTATTGTAGGAAAATTCACACAATGATAAATATTGATCCTACTGACCCTCAAAATCCATAACATAAGCCCAAAGTATGTCCTCGAGCACTTGGATAGTCCGTTCAGGTTAACCATCAATATGTAGATGGAAAGTCGTGCTTAGGTCCAATAGTTTAGAACCCAACTCAGACTGAAACCTTTCCTTAAAATTAGAAGTGAATTTATTATCCCGGTCTGACGTAATAGACACTGGTACCCCATGTAACCTTACAATTTACTTCATATAAATCTTGGACAACTTGGCCATATTATAATCAACTTTTACTAGAATAAAGTAATCTGACTTAGTCACCTTATCAACAATAACCCAAATAGAGTTGCATTTTCTCAAGGTTTTAAAAAGGGAAACCATAAACAAACATCGTTATCTATTCTCACTTCCATTCAGGAATGGGCATCCGCTAAAATGTGACACTAGGTTTTTGATGTTTGTACTTGATTTGCTAACAGTTTTGAAACTTAACCAAAAAATCTAAAATGTCACTCTCATCCATTGCGGCTAATAGTGTTGCCTCAAGTCTCTATACATCTTGTTGTCACCCAGATGTATGAAGTACTTGGAATTATAGTCCTCTGCCAGAATGGTTGCACTTAAGTAATATCTATATGAGGTACACATAACTGAACTCGAATTCTCTAGGCCCCTTCATCATCAAGAATGGCCTCATTTTCCTCTTCCTTTGTAACACTTTTTCTATAATGTTGTTCAATTTGTTATCTTCAAATTGTCTTTTCTTAATTTGATCATAAAAAATGAACCTAGCCTCCACGTGTACCAACTCCTTTCCTTTGATAGTTATCTATAATCTTATAGAAATTTTAGCTAAAAACCATACCTCTCTCACCAATGGGCACCTGGACACCTCTAGCATTGTATCTAAGCTCCCCATGCTTATGGATTTTTGGCTTATTGCATTAACTATAATATTAGCTTTACTTAGGTGATGTAGGATTGCAACGTCATATTTTTAATCAAATCTATCTGTCTTCTCTATATCAAATTTAATTCTTTCTAGGTGAACGCATATTGTAAGTTGTGGTGGTCTGTGAACACTTACACTTTACCCCGTAGAGAAAGTGTCTCCAAATTTGTAAGGCAAACACCACGGATGCCAATTACAAGATATGAGTGGGGTAGTTTTTCTTATAGTACTTTAGTTGTCTCAAAGCATAAGCAATCACATTACGATCCTACAGCAACACAACACCTAAACCAAAAGGTGAGATATCATAAAATATAATAAAATCCTTACACTCAATATAAAGGGTTAGTAATAGAGTCGAAGTTAATAAAATTTTGAGCTCTTGATAGCTCGCCTCACATTTGTCAACCCATTTAAATGGAACTTCTTTCTGAGTCGGGCGGATCATGGGAAAAGCAATGGAAGCGAACCCCGTAACAAACTAGTAGTAGTAACTATCCAACCCTACAAAACTATGAATTTATGTCATATTCTAGGGCTGGTCCAATTTTTAATAGACTCAACCTTTTGTGGGTCTATCATAATCCCTTCTTTAGAAATCATGTGCCCCAAGGAAGACACTAAAGAAAGTCAAACTGTACTTAGCATATAATTGTTTCTCTTTTTAACAACTTCAACACAATACATAAATGAGCTCCATGCTCATATTCACTCTTAGAATAGACAATTATATCATCAATAAATACAAAAAAGAACAAATCCAAAATGGATTTAAACACTCCATCAAAACCAAGACTGTCATTCAGAAATAAATTGAGCGACCTAGAAGAACAACCAATAATACTCTCCATTTATCAAGCTCATAAAATGGATGGGCCATTGGTCAAGCCCAAAAGACATAACCAGAAACTCGTAGTGCCCATAACGAGTTTAGAAAGTGGTCTTTGGTATTCTGCCCTGATTTCATAGTTGATGATAACCCGACCTTAAATCAATCTTAGAGAATACTATAAATCCTTATAACTGATCAAAAAGTCCATCTATCCAAGTAAGGGATATTTGTTATGAATGGTCACCTTATTTAACTGTAGTAGTCTATGAATATTCTCATACTACCATTCTTCTTTTTCACAAACAACATTGGTGCACCCCAAGAAAAGACACTTAAGTGAATAAAACCCTTTTTTAACAATTCTTGCAATTAGGATTTCAACTCTCTTAACTCTGTAGATGCCATACGATAGTCTAATCTTCATGTCTAAGTCAATACAAAATTCAACTTTTCAATTTGGAGGCGTACTTTGAAGATCATTGAAAAAACTTCTATGAAATAACATACCATTGAAACTGATGTTATAGAAGGGAAGATTTATCTTTCCTAAGGTGTACAAAAATGTCCTACACCTCTTCTAAAATACCCTAGCTTCTGGACCTTAGAAAATTTTCAAAAATTCCATTCTCCAGACTCAATACGACTCAAGGGTATGAGTCGTATGTTGGGGTACGGATGGTATGGTCCTATCGTATACTGACCAGTTTTGGTTGGTGGAATTTGATGGGTTACTGGAATGGATATAACTTGGGGTGGTACGAGTCGTATGGTTAGATATGGATCATTTGGGTTGGGTTTTTCCTTAGACTTGGTAACTTAAGCTGGGTCTGTGTATGAGTGGCTCACCATGAGTCATAAGTTATTTACCCCATGACTTTTTAACTCTATAAAAATATTATTTTCCTTATTATTCAATTCATTAACACTTTAAAACTCTCTCAAACACTCCATAATTCTCTCAAGAGATTCTGGGGCAATGAAGCTAGGGTTTTAATCAAAGGGATAATTTAGGGATCTTGTTAGTGATTCCCTCAATCTACCTTGTCAATTAAAGCATGTTATCTTCCTTTATTGTTAGCTTCAACTAAAGGAATGGTCATATATAATGTTTTCATTATTTCATTATTGTACTATTTTGGTTTTCATTATGGTTTCGGATGGTTGGACTTTGTTGGATTAGTTACGATTGTGACCCTATCTCAAAGTCTTTACTTAAAAAATAATGATATCTTATTAAATATTTACAATTAAGCCAACTCAGGGTAGGCGACTGGAGGTTGGGGTTGGGTAACAAGGGGTCTCGGTCCAGATCGGACTTGGGATGCCTATTGTGACCAGGCCCCTAGTCGGGTCATGTCAAGTTGGTATCAGAGCTTTAGTTCATGGTCAATTGGTATTCCAAAATTTCACGTCTAGTAAAGTCTCTTTTTGTAAGACCCCATAAAGTTCTCCGTAGTCCGAGCCTTAGAGCGTATCAAGTAAAGTGTAATTCCAGCCTTAAAAGATCGAGGAGTGACTTTCAAAGTGAGAAATATTTTAAACCATGTAGAATTTCCCTATAGAATTCATGTAGAGAATTGAATAAGCTTTCTGTCGATACCATATTCACCCAAATCCGATACTCGAGCGAAGAGTTAGAGTCATTTTAGTGAGATAGTGTGCCACCTGACACTTTAGCACATCGCAGAGCTAGCCAAAATGGCAATTGTCAAATTCCAGTAAGCCTCCGCAATGCCACCATGTCGCGGTGTCTTTCCAATTCACAACCAAGGTGGCAACGCAATTTCCACCGCATCGTGCCAAGGCTCAGTTTTCCAATTGTCCAATTTCCAGTAAGCTAGCGCAATTATGGTGCTTTGTGCTAGCAAGTAAAATTGGCATTTTTCCAGTTCTAGATTTTTATTCCAAGGGCAAAAAGGGTTTTTTCCCAACCCCCTATATATACTCTTTAACACGAGATTCAGCCATATTAAACCCAAATATTGTTGTTTTCTCTCAATTTTCCTCAAGAACAAGAGCTAGGGTTCCAAAATCAAGACTTCAATCATCAAGGTTTCACCATTAATCTTCTGAGGATCAAGTAGTAAGGAATGCAGATGTTGATTCTTAGGTTCCTTCCACCCAAGAAGTTCAAGGATCCTTTTTCTAAATTCAATGATCTTATATTTATGAGTTTTCATGATTCATGTGAATTGAAATTGAAGTTCATGTTATTATTGAGTTAAATTCATGTTTTGTTTATAAGATCTCAAGAGTTGATTCTAGTAAGTGATGAATTGTCTGATGTTCATGATAAACCCTCTTCAAGTTGCATGTTAAGTGATGTGTTTATGTCAATTGAGTGTAGAAATTGTTGAATAACCAAAGCATGCTCGCCATATATTTGATAAAATGCTTATGTGAAGGAATTAGAGCCATTATAGCATGTTGACTAGAAATCTGCAATTGTATGCAAGATCATGCATGCCAAGTGTTTGTTGAAAAGCCTGAATGAATGAATTATGACATATTAGCATAAAATCCACCAATTATATTCTCTTCAATGAATGTAAAATGTTTGTTGCAAGACCTTGTTGAATGGAGTATGAGCCAATAGCATGTTTCCCTATACTATCACATGTTTATGATTTCCAAGTGCTTGAAGAGATGCTTTAATTATTGTAATGATGAATGAAAGTCCATGGTCATGATTATTCAAGAATGTTTATGTTTTACTTTTATGTTATCGAGTCCTGGGGGTATTTATATCCAATAATTTAGCTGTAAGTCTAGAGCCCGTGTCAGTTTTCACGATAATCTCAGTCAAGCCACAATTCTTAGAACTCAGTTAGTTACAGAAGTCAGTACTCTCAGACAGTTACAGAACTTAAGAAATCTCAGTAATCTAAGTATTATTATCATTACAGCTTTAGTTCAGAACTCAGCTCAGATCTTAGTAGTATTCAAGAATTCAGTTTCAGACCTCAGTAGTATTCAAGTAATCAATTCAGAACTTAGTATCATCAAGTCAGATAATGATATTCAGTAGTATTCCATTAGATAACAGAACCAAGTGAACTCAGCTTAACTCAGTTGATCAGTCAAGAAATATGATCTCAGTCTAAGTTAAGTTAAGAATCAATTTAGAGTCTTTCAATTGGGAGTAGTAACTAGCATCGAGCGAGTGCAGGGATGATGGCTTCCCGTTAGACAGGTAGAGTCATTAGTAACAGTCCCTAAACTCCATAACTGTGTAGCCAGCGCAGGACCAGGAGTCACCCGTTAGATTAAGGCTTGACTATCATACTGCCTTAAGCTTGACTTCCTATTCAGGGTTACCCATGAGAGAGGCTTGACCATAGCAGTGGTCTTTACCCATGGCATGGTATTGACACCCTTCCAGCTGGGATTATAGGTTGGACCTCACTAGATCAGATTTGGGGCATTTCGGTTAAGTGAGAACTCCTACAGTTGCAATGTCAGTATCAATTTTCAGAATAGAACTCAAAAACTAGGACTGTCAGATACAGTCACTTATCTCAGTAAGGAACTTAGATAGCTCCATAGATTCATGGACCACCCGCTATATAGGCCTGGTCTCACATAAAGTTAATTAGTATCAGTACTAATAGATCTAGAGATCACCCATTAGATAATCCTGATCTCAGATTTAGTTAATTATTTTTATTATCAGATTCAGAGATTTTCCACTAGATAGGTCTGATCTCGGATATAATCATTCCTTATTGTTGGTAGTAGATTCAGATATTATCCATTAGAGAGGTTTGATCTCAGATTTAGTTAGTCGATAGTAGCAAGCTCAAAACTTAGTTATTGATATGAGTAAATTCAGTTAAATAGATTTAGTGTCCTAAGTTTCAGAGATCACCAATTATATAGGACTGATCTCGACTTTAGTACTCAGTTATCAATATTAGAAGATTCAAATATTCAGTATCTCAGTATTAGTAGTGAGTTTAGACGTCAGTAAAGTGGTATCCGAGTCTCAGTATCTAGTGTCATGATGATTTTTAGTTATGGTTTGTGCATTCATACATATGTCCTCATTCAGTACTCTCATGATTATTCAGTTAAGTAATTGTTCATGCATAATCCCTTGCATTTATCCTTACCTCATCTTGCATTCTCAATACATTCCCATGTACTGACGCATTTATGCTATGGTGTTTTACTTTACACCATAGGTTCAGAGACTCAAGATCCAGAGCACCCTTAGCAATCCAGACTTAGTCAACAACACTAGATGTAGCAGTGAGTCCTATTTATTCGAGAATGATCCTTACTTTATTATGGCATTAGACTAAGTTTATTTTTAGCAAACAGAATTAGTTGGGGACATGTCCCATCAGCTCCACAGTTTAGATAGTTAAAGGCTTTTCGGATAGATGTATTAGTATTCAGTTTTTTAACATTGATTATTTTTGGATGTTTTGAACCTTATGGAAAGTTTCCATCAGTTTTCTACATTTATTACCTATATTATCCAGTGCTCAGGTACAGATATCAGTAGACGGTTAGCTTGTGGTCCTTTGAGATCATGAGCACCTTATGGCGTTTCAGTTCTAAAAAATTGAGGCGTTACACTTTTAGGGGTGTGTAGCGTGCCACACTCATAAGAGAAAGGCTACAAGGCAATTAGAAATATTTTACTTTCTTGGTATTCTATTTTTGAGCTTGGATTCTAAGTCCTAGAATTTTCTCTAATCCTTCTTTGTTTGTCTTTCTAATCATGCCTCATAGATCTAGAACACAAGAAAACTCTTTTGTCCCATTTGAGGACAATGTTGATGGGGTATGCCCTATGTTTAGAGTTCATCTTCGCTCCATGGGTCCTATACTTAATGGTTCTGGAGTTTCACCGATTGCTACTAGTCCTCCTCAGGATGAGGTGACTAATGTAGAATTTTGCAAGTCGATCCATGTTATTCCCTAATTGGTTGCTGCTTAAGATAAGTGGGATATATATAGTGGATTATCTGCTGAGGCCATAAGGATTGGCCATTTTATGAAGATGAGTCCTCCTACTTTCACCAGCATAAAGGTGAATGATGATTCTCAAGCTTTCTTAGATAAAATAGAAAAGATATTTTGAGTGATGCAGGCTACTAATGTGGAAGGTGTGAACTTTGGGGCTTATCAGCTCAAAGATATTGCATACCAGTGGTTTGAAGAGTGATACGGGGATAGAGGTGATGTAGAAGAATCAATTTTATGGAAGACTTCTTTAATGTCTTCTTAGATTATTTCTTTCCTTAAGAGCTGAGGGAAATAAGGATATAGGAGTTCGTGAATCTCAAGAAGGGGAGAATGACTATCAAGGAATATATGCCTTGAAGTTCCATCAGTTGTCAAGGTATGCTCAGAATTTGGTGGTTGACATGAGGGTGAGAATAAGAAAGTTTGTTTCTGGGTTGAATCGGGATTTAATCTTGGAAAGAAAAATTGGTTTGTTGATTAAGGATATGGATATTTTAAGGTTGACTGTTCATATACATCAAGTGGAGGATGAAAAGAGGAGGAAGATGAAGTTTGAAAATAGGTAGGGTAAGAGGAACAAGTTTTTTTATTAGGGAGGTGCTCAGTTGCAAGGCGGTTGGGATGGGGGTAAGTGGTAGAAAAATAAATAGGGGAGTTCTGTTTTCTTCTCCACAACTAGTGTTTCTTACCCGAAGTATTTGGCCAACAAGCTTCCTCGAGGTGGTAATAATTTCTAGGCACAGGGTGTTTAATCTCAGGTGAACGGGGGTTAGTTTATTTCTTTCTACCCTTCTTGTCAGTTCAGTGGCATCCTCATAGGAGTTATTATGATGAAGAAAGGGAAAAATGTTTTAAATGTGGACAGCCAGGCTATCTTCTCAGGAATTATCCTATAAATAAGGTGGCGATGAGAGTGAATAAAATTTTAATGGCTTTATCTTCTGCTCCTGCACCCGATGGTGTCGTTGCCTTGGTGCGATGGTGTATAGTGCCTTGGTGCCATGGTACAAATTGCTATGGTGTGCGGTGCCAGGGTGCCTTAGTGCCATGGTGCATGGTGCCTTGGTATCATGGTGCACGGTGCCTTGGCTCCATGGCGCTGCCATGGTGCTCGATCCCATGTTTTGTGGTACCATGGTGTCATAGTGTGTGAAGCCTTGGTGTCATAGGGTATGGTGCCTTGGTGCCATGGTGCGTGGTGCCTTGGTGCCATGGTACGTGGTGCCTTAGTGCCATGGTGCCTTGGTTCCATGGTGCGTGGTGCCATGGTTCTATGGTTTCTTGATGCCATAGTGCATGGTGTCAGGGTGCCATGGCGCCTTGGTGTCATGGCGCCTTGATGCCTTGGCGCCATGGTGCCTTAGATCGCATTTTATTGTGCATGGTGTCATGGTACATGTACGTCTATTACTACTTCTGGTTCTAGTATTAGATGGAATAGGTTGTATGCTCTTGTATCTCGACAGAAATCTGAGGCATCACTTGATGCGTTACTGGTACGGTACAACTCTTTTCTTGTGATGTGTATTATTTGCTTGATCCAGGGTCTACTCTCTCTTATGTGACCCCACATGTGGCTATGTGTATTGATTTTGATCCTGAGGTTATTTTGGATCCATTTTCTATTTCTACGCTGGTAGGTAACTCGATTATTGCTAAGAGAGTCTACAGGAGGGATGTGGTAGCTGTTGGTAGAAAGCAGACCTTGGTAGATCTATTTGAGCTGGATATGGTGGATTTTGATGTTATTTTAGGGTAGATTAGTTACACTCTTGTTATCCAATCTCATATTGTTGGACCCATAAGGTTATCTTTAGGTTCCCTAGTGAATCAGTCATAGAATGGGATGGTGGTTTCATATTTTCTAGGGGGAGGTTTATTTCTTATCTTAGAGCTCAAAGATTGATCTCTAAAGGTTGTCTCTATCATTTGGTCCAGGTTAAGGCAATCAGTTCTGGTTGTTAATGAGTTTCCTGAGGTTTTTTTGAATGATCTTCCTAGTGTTCCTCCAGATAGGAAAATAGAGTTTGGTATTGATTTGCTTACGCACACAAGTCCAATATATATTCCTCCTTATAGAATGGCTCTGGAAGAGTTGAGGGAACTCAAGAAGCAACTTAAGGATCTTCTAGATAAAGGGTTTATTCATCCTAGTGTACCTCCATGGGATGCACCAGTGTTGTTCATGCACAAGAAGGATGGTTCCCTTCAGATGTGCATTGACTATAGACAGTTAAATAAGGTAACGGTCAAGAACAAGTACCCTCTTCTAAGGATTGATAACTTTTTTGATCAGTTGCAAGGTGCTAAATTCTTTTCTAAGATAGATCTTTGGTACGGGTATCATCACCTTAAGATTAGGGAGGTGGATATCCCTAAGATGGCTTTTCGTACTTGGTATGGGCATTTTGAATTCTTGGTAATGTTATTTGGTTTGACTAATGCCCCGGCGGCATTTATGGATCTGATGGAACAGGGTTTTTAGGTAGTTCTTAGATCTATTTGTCATTGTATTTATTAATGACATTTTGGTTTATTCTAAGAGTGAGCTAGAGCATGCTAATCATCTTCATCTGGTGTTGCAGACCTTGAAGAAATAGCAGTTGTGTGCCAAGTTCTCTAAATGTGAGTTTTGGTAGAATATTGTAACTTTCTTGGGTCATATTATTTCTAGTGAGGGGATCATGGTGGTTCAGAAAAGGTTATTATGGTTAAAAGGTGGCCTATACCCACGACTTCACTCGACATCCGAAGCTTCTTGGGCTTGGCTAGGTATTATAGGTGGTTTGTGGAAAGTTTCTCGAGTATAGTTTCTTCTTTGACTAAGTTGACTCATAAGAAGGTTAAGTTCTCTGGGTCGGATGCTTGTGAAAGGAGTTTTGAAAATTTGAAAGACCAGCTAACTTCGGCTCTAATTCTGACTTTGCCCGAAGGTAATGATGGGTTTGTGGTTTATTGCTATGCATCAAGGGTGGGCCTTGGTTGTGTGTTGATACAGCATGGGAAGGTGATTGCCTATGCTTCTAGGCAGTTGAAGGTACACGAGAGAAATTATCCTACTCATGACTTAAAGCTATTGGTAGTTGTGTTTACTTTAAAAATATGGTGGCATTATTTGTATGGTGTTGACGTGGATATCTTTTCTGATCATAAGAGTCTACAGTATATTTTCACTCAGAATGAGCTAAATCTCAGGCAAAGGAGACAGTTGGAGCTTCTCAAGGACTATGATCTGAGTCTTCACTATCACCCAGGTAAAGCTAACGTGGTTGTTGTTGCTTTTAGTAGGTTGTCAATGGGGAGTTTGGCTCATGTGGAGGAAAGAAAAAAGGAATTGGTGAAGGATATCTAGCGCATGGCTAATTTGGGAGTTCGTCTCTTGGACTCCAAGGATGGTAGTGTGATGGTATAGGAAATGGCTCGATCATCTCCTGGTGCAGAGATCAAGGAGAAGCAAGTGTTAGATCCTATCTTGATGAAAATCAAGAGTGAAGTTGGTAGGAAAAAGGTGAAGGTATTTGACATTAGTGGTGATGGTACGTTATGGTACCAAGGGATGTTGTGCGTCCATGATATCGATGGTTTGCGATAAAGAGTTTTGGCTAAGGCGCATGATTTGCGTTATGTTGTACATCCCGACTAAATAAAGATATATCATGATCTCAAGGATATCTACTGGTACAATGGTATGAAGAGGTATGTGGTTGATTTTGTGGCCAAATGTGTGGTGTGTCAACAAGTTAAGGTTGAGCACATGAGACCTGGTGGGTTATATCAAGAGATAGCATTACCCAAATAGAAATGAGAGGTGATCAATATGGAATTCATTACCGGTCTTCCTCGGTATTGGAACCAATTTGATTCAATTTGGGTCATTATGGATAGAATGACAAAGTCCACTCACTTTTTGCTAGTGAGGACTACCTTTTCGACGGAGAATAATGCGAAGTTGTATCTTCAGGAGATTGTGAAGATGCATGGGGTACCTATTTTGATTATTTCTGATTATGGTATGCAGTTTACATCTCACTTCTGGCGATCTTTCCAGAAAGGGTTGGGGACTAAGGTTAGTCTACTGCATTTCATCTGCAGATGGATGGGAAAGCAAAAAGGACCATTTAAACTTTGGAAAATATGCTTCAGGCGTGTGTGATTTATTATGGTGTAAATTGGGTTGAGCATCTACCTCTGGTAGAGTTTTCTTACAACAATAGCTATCATTCTAGGGATCTTTCTTTGGTGGTTCCTTTATAGGGATTGGGTATCTCGGATTCTCTGTCTTATGAAGAGGCCCTGGTTGAGATATTGGATAGGCAAGTTCATCTTTTATAGAACAAGGATGTGGCTTCAATTAAGGTTCTATGGTGGAACCACAAGGTAGAAGAGGCTACATGGGAAGCGGGGGAGGACATGAAGTCCAAGTATCCGCTCTTATTTTTTGCTCCTAGGATTTATACGGAAGGTATGTGTTCTTGAACACATCTTTATTTTTAAACTAATTAAAGGAAAGGTTGGGTCTCTTGCATCTTTTTTTATGTCTTAAAGGTAAGAGTAGAGACATCTAAGGGTTGGATTAATGTTTGATAATGCAAATGACTCGTTTTTGCGCCTACCCTACATTGTCCGTCATTCGGTGATAAATGTTCCTAAAAGGGGAGATTGAAACACCCTGGTTTCTGGACATTAGAAAATTTCTTGGAATTCCATTTCCGAACCCAATAGGACTCAAGGGTATGAGTCATATATTGGGGTACGGATGATATGGTCCTATCGTTTACTGAGTAGTGTAGGTTGGTGGGATTGGATGGGTTATTGAAATGGATACAACTTGGGGTGGTACGAGTTGTATGGTTGGATACGGATCATTTGGGTTGGGTTTTTACTTAGACTTGGTAATTTAAGTTAGGTCTGAGTATGAGTGGCTCACCATGAGCCGTAAGTCAAGGGTATGAATCGTATCGGGGACTCGTATAAGGGACAGTGTTCAAGCCCTTTGGTATTCAATTCGTCCAGGGGCATAGGTTGATGGTATGGATCATATGTTGTGGATATGACTTGGTTTGGATGAGTCGTATACTAAACAGTGTTGGGTCTAAGGGTTGAGGCTTAGGGTACAAAAGGCAGGTACCACTCGTATAGATTGGGTGTGACTCGTAAGGGTCAGTTGTATTCCTATGATGGGCTTTTATGCAACTTAAGTGGGGGTATTATGGACATTTCCCCACTTAACCTAATAAGGCCCCATGACTTTTAATTCATTAAAGGTTATTTTCCCAATTACGATTGGGTAGGTTATGGTTGTGACCCTATCCCTCAGTCTTAACTTGGAAAATAATGCCAACTTGTTAAATGTTTGGAATTCAGCCAACTCAGGGCAGGCGGCTGGAGATTGGGGTTGGGTAACGGGGGTGGTCTCTGGTCCCGATTGGACCTGGGATGCCCATTATGATAAGGCCCCTGATCTGGTCGGGTCACCTTCCTTACTAATTTCTAGGCATTAATTTCAAACACAACCCTCATAGGATTAGGCTTACAAGTATCCTTCCACTTTCATTTCTCCCTCCCAAGCATCGCTATAGTGATGGATTTGGCGCAACAATCAAGAACAACATGATAAGAGACAACCAGCTCATTCCTAAAATAACATCAAATTCCTCCATGTCTAGAATAACTAAGTCTGTCAGGGTCTTAAACCCTATGAACAAAACACATATGATAATCTTGATCAACACATACAGACACCCAAATAAATGTAGATATATACACAAGAGTATCAAGATATTTACAGTCCAAGCCCCAACCCATAGCAAATTCCGTAAACACACAAGAAAAGATGAAACTGGGATCAAACACTACAGAAGCCATATTATCACAAAAAAGAATAGTACTTGTTATCACCGCATCAAAGGATTCCACTTTTATACAAGCCAAAACTACATAAATATATGCCTTATCACCACCTTGAATACCACCTCTACCACCCTAAGCTCTATTTCTGCAAACTTGTCCTCTACCTCGATTAGCCAAGTTGGCAGTCCTAGCTTGGCTACCATGCCCCCTTGTGGACGACCCATACCATCCGCCACCGCGGCCTGCTAAAACAAAAGTAATAGAAGTTGGTTGCTAAGTCAACTGACCTATAGAAAAGAAGTTAGGCAACATCTTCTAACGTGTCCCAAACACCCATACTCTAATTATTTGGGTCCCAAAGTAGGACTCTAAACTGAAGAGCAAAAATGTGTATAGTTGTTGTCTCGAAAAGGTTGAGAACTTACCCCAGCGCCCCCTGTAAATGGTTACACAACTGAATGGTAGGGCTTAGAAGAACCATGCCTATTTGAGAAAGTACCATTAAATTGGTCTGAGGCTCGAGCCTTTTTCTCTATTGCATTCATCTCTCTCTGATTCTCAAATGCTTTAGCTTTCTTGGCAAATTGAACAATATCCTGAAAAGACTTAGAAGACACTGCCATAGAAGAATTCCCAAATTCAGACCCTACACAAAATACCTATTCACTTCTCTTCTGAGGTAATCAACTATAATGCGTAGCAAAACAAGGCATAAAACTTGGCCTCGTAATTAGTCACGAACATGTTACTTTGCTCTAATCTTAGAAACTCATCCTATTTTTGAAAACGATAAGTGTGTGGAACATATTTGTAAGAAATATATTCTAAAATTGAACACAAGTAAAGGTAAGGCAGGAATAAACTCCACAAATGACCTCCACCATTGCTTGGATTCATTCAGCAACTGTAAGGAAAAAAACTCCGCCCTATACTTTTTAGCAATACCTATTTTGTGCAGATATTCATGATAATTTATTAAGAACTCAAAAGCTTCCTCAGACTACCTTGGAATATCGAAGGATTCATCTTTATGAACTCACAAAATAGCTCATGCTCATCATTAATCATCACTTCTACGTACCTACTGGGGATACACTCTAGTTTCAAAGCCTACATCCATTTTTCGTGCTACATCAACGGCATCTTATAAGGATATGGGAAGAGTAGTCAAAATTACTAGTGTAGTTGATGCTAAACGAGCTACCTAAAACTCCTCAACACTTTTTGAATCACCTTTGTAGATAATGGCACCTTAGTTACATTATTTGGTGTAAGTACTATATTCTCTGGAGCTATCATCTCCTTTTCCTCAACTATCTTTTCTTTATCCTGAGAAAGGCCTGAAGCATCCTTGTAACACCCCAATTGTTATGGTTGTCCTTGGTCCTTTGTTGGATGCTTAGAAGCCTAACATTATTATTTTATCGTGACACTGTATTCGCTCGAGGACCTCCAATTTAATTTTATAAGTTTTTTAATAATTTAATAATATTTAGTGAAAATATCAAGTCCATGCATGTAAGGCTAATTTTAAGTCTTTAGTTATTTTAAATTGTCACATAAGGTGGTGCTTACACAATAATATAAGGTGTATAATGTTTAATAATTATTAATATCTCTTTCATCTTTATCAATTATTGTCTACTTTTAATAGAATATCCAAGGATATGGTTTGTATGAGAATTGTTTGGCAGTAATCTTAGTGGGCAACATATTCGATTTATTAGATATTTACGTATTTATTTATTTATTATCATTGTTAGAAGATAAGTTCAGTTATAAAATGAATTAATTACTCCTTTACTATAGGACGTGATTTAAATATAGAAAATTTGAATAAACTCTAGTGAATATGAAAAGAGTACGACTCACTCGCGTATATACTGATTTAGTGAGAGGTTTATATTTTATTATTATTTTAACGGAGACCGTAAGTCTAATTGCATTGAAAAATTATTATTATAGGAGGTTGGCTCTATTCAAAATATTTTTTATTAATTATTATATATTTAAAATAATGCATTTATTTTACTATGGACTTATGCAATACCCAAATAAATTCATTATGTGATAAAAATAATTGTTGGATATGGTGTGGGGTGGATACTTCCACATCCACGTGGAACTCCAAAGAATGGGCAGCAACTAATTGTTCTAAGATTAGGTGGCATCATTTCATGTATTTTAATTTTATATTAGGAAAGTAGAATCAACTGTGAGGGCATATAAAATTCTCAATCATTTACCATTCGTTTTGTAACATATCTATATGTATTCCCACTAATGTTTTCATTCATTAATGGTTCTTATAAAAAATATTTTGTTCATATATATATTTTACGTTTGTTAAGGAATTAATGGTGGGGGAGATAAGTGTGTGTAGTATGGAATAGTGATCGGTGATTGTGAGGATTATATATGTGAAAATAAATACATTACGGGTTGAGCTACAATGACTTATCACGACAAGTGCGGAAAAGGAGTTGAGGTGTCTTCATAAATTGGGAACTAAGGTATATTAAGGCTATTTCTTTCTTTTCTTGGCATGATATTTTAAGATTTGTGATTTTTGGGCCTAGAGTGATATGAAGAACCATTCATAGATATGTTAGTTGTTATCAATAGTTTTTATTCCGTAAAGGGTCTAGAAGAACAACAACCGTCAGTGGATGTTCACTTTGTTTGGTTCCAATAGTGTATTTTGGAGTCCCACAGCTTCCTTCAATCGAAGTGTCTTTGGCTTTAGTATTATTAACTCAATTTACTTGTCTCTAAAGTATACTATAAATATATCCTTTTTTTATTTTATTTGTATATATAAAATATAGGTTATATAATTTAGTATAAATATGCGAAAGCATCCAAGACATTTTATGTGACCTTAGACTCTTCAAATTTGGTAATCTGGAGAACTATTGGCATAGCTTGAATGTCTATATTCACTACGTGTGAATACAAGTCAATGACCTACTTTAGTTGTCAAACACAAGACTTTGTTAAGTAATTAATTATGTCACTCTCATAGGACCATAAAGTAATGTCAAGTACATATATTAAGTTCATCCCTAGACATGTTGGTTACATCAATGCACCACCAGTCCAAGAGAATAATTTTCTAGATAATGTTTCTTGGTATTATTATGGGGGAGATGGCTACATAAATGTTGGCCTAGGTTGTATTTACTTTTAACATATAACAAGCAAACTAAGAGAACTTTGAAAGAATAGGTAATTTAATATTGCGGTGTACAGAAGGATGTAGGATGGCATATGGATTACTTGTGGCAATGTTATTTTGTGCACATACATGTTCTTGCTTTATATGCATATATTCAGATATAATGATGGTCTTAGAAAATCGCATAGTGGTTTACTTATTTCTTTTATAAATTGCTAGTTAGCTAAGATTATTATTGTAGTATGATTTATTTATTGGTTAGCCACATACATACATATGGTGTATATGCATTGTATTTCTTGCCCTAGGAACTGCTATCGAAGTTAAGCCTACACAACATGCATTGCATGCCCTCGAGGGTAGGGGTGGGGTGTACGCCTACATCATTCACATTAAATTATATTTCATATGATTGCGTAATGTGGCTCGATTTGTCGTTGTTAGTTGTGTGTGGAGCCTAGGGAATCTTAATAAGTTGCAGGTATTGTAGGGACATATAAAGTTAGGAACAAATAGAATTGGCTGCGAATTATTGATAATAGGTTGGCGTGTGATAGTTGTGACGTTGTATGAGATGAATAGGGGAAGGAAGATTTATAAGGCTTTGGTTTGTTAGATACTAATAGCTTTTCATTACTTTGCTTTCACTATCATGTAATTGTGGCATGCATCAGCCGAGCTTATGGAGTCTATGGAGATTATGAGTTAATTGGTTGTTAATATTAGTTTCACTACTTATCTCATGGTAAATTAACGTCTAAGAAAAGAGGTCCATGTAAGTAATTTAAATATGTTTTAAAACCTTTCAGTGTCTTGTAAATATAGCATATCTTGTTGTGTAGAGATTCATTTTAAGTACAGAAATATATTTTTAGAAGCTAGCACATAACTCTACGACTCTTATCTATATGACAAAAGCTGATTTTGCCGTTAAGAACCTAATATAGGGGACACAAGATAGGACAAGTTTGCCCAGTTTTTTAATTTAGAAACCCCTTATGTGCTACAGCTAGTATTTCTATAATACCTTTTTATACAAAATGTATTTTGCAGTGATTCTAGATTTTTTGAAACTCCAAGGCATGTACCTACAACTTTCATGAAGGCTATAAAGCTTGGTTTTGTCATTTACTTATTCCAAACTAAGTTACAACACTACATAGTGGAGCTGGCCAGATTTACTATTTTGAGGGTTTAGTGAAATTAGTGCAAACTAAGCTTCATTTTGAAACTAATCTTGATTTGTTTCAGCTTGATAGAACTATTGGAAATTCAATAAGGGTTTACTTATGTGTCAAGGTTGTACATACTCGTTTATAATCTGAGAGAGACTTGAAATAATTGTTTGGGGTTATGATTTGAACTCTTCAAGCTATAGTTGGATCGCTTATGTGTTAAAAGACTAGGATTCGTGTATGAACTTGAACTTTTCCTCTCATTACCTGCTAGTATACTTTAAATGTTCATTGTATCATAAGCCCCAATAGTCTAATTGATTGTATACTTTATTTGGTTCACATAATCACATGTTCCTTTATTGCAATACCACTTCTGTCATATTAGGATAACGTGACCTTATGAAGTCTTTGCTTGATTAATCATATGATCTTATGCCCTTAATTGGAATATGAAATTATTTCTAATTGGAATATATCCACATTCCTAAGTAGTTCCCATGTTCACACGCCCTTTTAATTTTTATCATATAGTAAGCATTTATTATATAGTCCAAACCTCTTTATTTGAGAAGTTACGTGTCACCATTTGAAATCACAAATTTGGAATGTATAGATGTTTGTTAAATGAACTTGTGCTAAATAGAACTATTTGTTCTCTTTTTATACACCGTAGTGGTCATTTATAGACCTAAAGTCCCTACTTCTCATATGTTCATGGCTCAGTTGTGTATATTCACTATGTCTAATAAAGTTCATTGAGTCATATAAGTTTCTGAGTATAACATCAAAGTCTCTTTTTACTCCATGTGTCATTATTGTTTCCTCGAGTATTTTATCTTATATGTCTACATCACATGTTTATAGTTCCAATAGCTCAAAAGAATTATGATCACCAAAGTAACAATCTCAAAAGTTAAATAAACTTAGTAACCCAAATCTAATTTTATGGGTGGCAGCCCAAGGGGTTTTGATACCTAGAATAGGGCCAATCCCAGTTGACGTGTTTATGGGTAGCAGCCCAAGGGGTTTTGATACCTAGGATAGGACCGATCCCACTTGATGTGTTTAAGGGTGGCAGCTCAGGGGTTATGATACCTAGCATGGGACGATCCCGATTAATGTATTTGTGAGGGTTTTTCCTCTTCAACCACTGATCAGCAGGTCATTATATCATACGTTACAAAGTTATTAAAACAAATAAATGTAAAGTAAAGTAAAGAATGTAATGTACATGATTCCACAATTATAAGAAAAGGTTATCTTCTATACTTGCCCCTATGGCTATACATTGATATCTGATTTTAAGACATTATTTTACATATGGTCACTTAATGCCTTATATACTCAGTACATTTTTTGTACTGACATCCCTATTGCTTAGGGGCCCTGCATTTATGCCTACAGGTTGTTAGGAGGAAAGAGGTCCTCATCGTATATGATCGATTTCAGCTGCCGATTGGTATGCTTCATTTTGGAGTTAGCGAGTCTAGATTTTACTTTGACTTATATAATTAATGAATACTATGAGGCCTGTCCCGACTCATCATAGAGGCTTGTAGATTGTTGTTGTCGTCGGTCAGATAGTCAATTACAGTCCAATTGTTCTTATATTATACTTTTATTACATTTGTGTCTGTCTAAGTTGTATTTCCTTTCAAATTCAATTTGTCCCTGATGGTCCACTAATATTGTTTTGTTGGGTTCTAGTTGATTTGTGTAGTGAAGAGTGGCACCAGGTGCCAGTTGCACCTCCATGGTTTTGGGGTGTTACAATCCTGTAGTGAGGAAAGATATAGTTATCTCTACTTTTCTAATCTTTTGGCTACCTGTGCTCCACCCCTTAGGGCATTGCTCTCCATCGTCCTCTTCTTGCTCTATCTTTAACTTGAGGCCTGTCCCGAAGTCTCAACGATCGGTGTGGGTGTTGATGCAAGTGGTGCCACTGTTGCTGCCGATATTGCTTTGGTAGAACGAGTATTCACCATATGAAAATAAAAGTTACTGGATTAGATACCAATTTGTATCACTGATACTAATTAAAACCAAGTAATAGTATGAAAGGAAGAAAGAAAAAGAATTTTTTTTATAAAATCCAGTAGCCTCCTGAAGAAATATATAGATATGTCTGTGCCATTTTGCAGGACTCTATTAGGTGTGTTCTTGTAAAATGAGATCTACGAACCCATTACTCTAATACCATCTATGTCACAATCTAAACTGTCATGATTAGCATCCAATCTAACCAATGGCAAGAGAACCATACTA
Organism: Capsicum annuum; assembly: GCF_002878395.1. NCBI lineage: Eukaryota > Viridiplantae > Streptophyta > Magnoliopsida > Solanales > Solanaceae > Capsicum > Capsicum annuum. The sequence continues at coordinate 94,550,882 of NC_061112.1, read as the reverse complement.
AGTTTACATTTACTCACTCAAGTGTTATTCTCGCATTCATAATAATTATCAACTCATTCTTTTTAACAAGTACTAAAATGGTCTCATTCAATAACTAATAATCATCCAATGGCATTATCATTCATAAGAAAATGGAGTGTTAAAACTTCTATTTATTACAATCCTTGAGACCTGAAGTCTCTGTGCAAGAGCATCTAAAAATAACTAAGTCTGGGAAATAACTACAAAATCCAAAAAACATAACAAGGAATTATTTTTGTCCTAAAATAAGGGACATCAACATCATAAGAAGATCTGAAGGTTTCCCGGACCTGGATCACACCCTCAAAATTGGATCTAAACTACTAACTAAAGTCGAGGTTGTGTGTCAACAGTGAGAAGATATTCGATACTCAACAAAAAGAAGAGTATAGTTAGCATCAGTACATCAATAAGTACTAATAAGCATCATAGGCCGGCTTACTCAATAATGTACAGGTAAGCAAGTCAAAAAGTAAGCGATCATAACAAAATTCATAACCAATGATATCATTCAGCTAAACACATTGTATATCACCACATAATTACAACTCACAAGTTTATTTTCACAGGCTTGAACACTTTGTCATTTTTGTCAACAACTCATCATCATGTAAAATCATCGTAAGGCACCCAATGTATATGTATAAGTATATGTATGCAAGATATGTGTGTCATCTCTTACCTTTCACAACCTCATCATCAACAATACATCATACCGGCGTGGTACCCGATCCATCATCATAACATATCATTTCATGTTGGCGTTGACTCTAGCATAGGTGTTTAAAATGAACAAAGTCTACTTGACGTATTTAAGTGAAAATAGGTACAAACTTTAGGGAACTGCTTAAGGATTCTGCCTTTTTCTACTCTGCCAAACGACTGTTAATAGACCTTGTTCATCTAATACCATGATTTGCGATGTATTAGTTATATACCCTACATAGACCAAAGACTATCAAATAAAAGATTAGCTAATACCATGACTACCATGAATATTAAATTAATTAATACATCATATCATATTGTACGGAGATGAGAGAGACAAAATTTTATAAATTGGATTATCTTATGGAATTAATTATCTTACCATTTATATAGGAACTAAGCATAGAAATTAGATCTTGTTGGATATGTGATTTGATATATTAAAAACTGCATAATTTATAATTAAAATATGTACTTAGTTATCACACAATACAACAAAAGTTTATTTTTCCTATTGGGAAGTCAGTTTTGTGATTTTAGTTATTTTAATCTATGTATTTCTTCTTCCACATTCTACTTAGGGGTCATCTGGAAGAGTATATAAGAACAATACAAAATATGATGTATTTATAATGCTTGTATTAATAATGCAAGTATTAGATATACTTTCATTAGTTATGAGGTGATTATTTCTTATGCAATGTTTGGTTTGGGTGTGTTAAAAATAACTTTCATTGCATATTTATAAATAAAAAAGTTATTTACACAATATCCTCCACAAATATAATGAAGGTGATGTTAAAAAGGTTTTGAGGGGCTATTGTGCCTTTACCCAAGCTAATGCATGCATTAAAGTTCATTCCATTGCTAATACCAAAGATTTCCCTTATATTAGTTATCCATAGCATATTACGCACTAGATATACATAGATTGAAAAAATATACCAAACAAGGCATTAGTAATACAAAGAGTGTAGCGCCAAGCGCCCACACAAGTGTAAATGGTATCACCAAGTAATATAGAGGTCTTTTACAAGCCCAGTATTGATCTCTCAGATACGTGTTGACAACTATCCAAATCTAGTTCACTATTACGATCAATTCAGTGCAAACGTAGCCACAAGAGTTTGAAAGTTATAAGTAACCGTATACTAAACAATGCGGTAAATTAAAGGTCTTGGACAATTAAAGGGGAGAAACCCAGGGTTAAGGCTTTGGGAACAATCATACTATGCTATTGAATTCATTGGTTAGGTTACTTATCTTAGTTGTTGATTCACGTGGTTAATATTATGACTATGGTCTTCCGAGCCTCTAATCACCTATCCAGCTTAGCCTCACGACTACATCGTTGAGCGAAGATGTAGAAACTAAGTTAAATGCATTTATATTTCATCCCTTAAGTGAACCAAATAGGTCACTCAGGTATATTCCTATCCTAAATGCATATTATAACTTCATTCTGTAGAAGATTACAATCCTATTCTATTTATCCCCACGTACTATCCTCTTGTTCCTCCTTTCAAGCTCACAAGATGACTATGGATGTATTCTAAGGGTAGATAATCATTAAAATAGTGATAAAAAGGATAAATAAACAACCAAATATGATAAATAATAAAAACCAACTCAATTCATAATAAGAATAAACATGTTCTTGGACTTAACCCCGAAAATGGGTGTTTAGCCGCACATGGACATAACCGTAATCGCAATGATTGAATACATGATAAAATCATTAAAAAAAAAACAAAATTAATGGAATAAAAACCCTAATTGTAGTTTTCTCCAGGTTCCCTCAAAGTTTTATGATCATCCAAGGTGTGTAGTATAATGTTTAAGGGTCTTATTTATAGGAGGACACAAGTTGTCTGTTTGAACTTAGGTCTGTGCCATGCCCCTTATCGTGGTTCCTAGGGCCTGTGGAAAAGACTTATAATGGTTACACACTGTAATTGTTCATTTAGGATGCCCCCAAGGTTATTTTACGGATCCTAATGCGGTGGCCAAGTCCGTGGCACGCTAATGACTCCAAAATATCCATTTTTGGTCAAGTCTTGTCTCATGCTTTTGTCCATCCATTCCAAGCCTTTTGATGTTCTTTCCAATTGATTTCCAGATTTTTTATCATCCATATATCTTCATGATCAACCCACCAAGAATCATATAGCATCAAACACCATGAATTAGAGCTCAAAACAACATATAGTTCAAGACGATGAACTAGTAACTCAAGCTAAGAACTAGTCTTGTCCTTTCGATATTTAACTTAGTGTTTTGTCTCTTGGCTTTCTTCAATTGAACTTTAAATACTATCAACAAGTTATTCCACACATAAGGATACAATCATACCCATAGAAACTCATTACATACACTAGAATCATCGAGATCAACTAGAACAACACATAGCTAAAGCTAGTAACACTAGTTTTCTCGTCTAAAATCTAAGAGACCAAATTAATTTCAAACATGTGTGAAAGACACCTTAAAAATTATATTCAAGTATTTTAACACTTATATTCTCAATTATATCATTAAAAACTCATTAATCATAAGATAAGTCCTCAAAACAAGGTTAAATAAGCTCGGATAGCAACACTGAGGTGCATAAATCCACCTCAGATCATCACCCCACACTTAAAGCCTTGTTCATCCTCGAGAAACTCTTTAATCTTAGAATCATAATCAGAGGGGACTCTACACTTTTACACTAAGAAATACACTCAAGATAGAACTACAATGACTACACGGAATGCAAGTTTTTACTCTGAGCATGTTATACATAATTGAAAGCTCAAGAAGACTACTCCAAAACATCATAACCTCAAGAATTGACTCACCAAGTTAGAAAACTCATACATATTGCTTAATCAAATAGATCATTCAAATTATCCAACTATGATCAAACTTGTGTCCTCACATTACCCATGCTCACTCACATAGATGCAGTTTATCACAAAATGGATACAAAAATCAAATTACGATCACTCTTACAAAGAACTCACAAGCTACACAAGATTAACCACAAGCTTGCCCTTAGTGTAATACTCCACTAATATTATATTGATGAAGCTTAGGATCAAATAGGTCTTTAAGGATTTTAATGTAGGCCAAGGGACGGGTATGAACTATTTTGGCCAAGAATAGTGACGATTTTCCCCAAGCCCTTTAATACATCACATTTTTCATTCAGTTTACCTCTAACAACCAATTTCCATCACTTTCGCCTACCCATATCTGTAGTTTTGCCCCATATCATAAAGCTCACTTACATACGATATGGAAGGGAGTATTGTTTATTAATTCATGATTCAATTTTAGCATAAATTGCTTTCACTCCCAACCACAACACATCAATTGTACACACCAATACCTATTACTTTGGGGCTTCAATTTCACCTTTCTACTTCCTCGATTTCCAACTCCTTAACCAAACTAATTTTACACTAAATCGCTTAAGAGCTTTGGATGAAATTAAGGTCAATCAAAGAAAGGGGCTAAGCTACATGTGAGGCTACCAAAGAAGAAGCTAAAATCTCAATGGGGTTAACTAAGTTTATGAACAAGGGTAGGTAAAAGAGGATATGAAATAAGGATATCAAAGAGTTGCCTATATTATCTCCTAAACCCACACTTTTTATTTTGCTTTGCATACACATCGGGCAAGTTCTAGACATCACATGCAACAAGAAATACACAACAACCTTACACACATATGGAACATGCTCAACTCATGTAGCATCATCATAAACTCTCAACCAAACAATAACATAAATTCAATAATAACTCAACAAGAACAAGAGTCATAATCATGATCCTAGGAGTCTTAAAAGTAATAATTCACACAAACAACATGCTCTTTTCATTTAAAATCACTCGCATCATGTAATCACATATATCACAAACAAGAATATCTCACTTATCATACAACAAAAATTTTAAAATTACTCTTAAAAATAAAAGGATATTGGGTTCAAAGGGTGCCCCAGTAGAAAAGAATAACCACAGGGTGGGTGAAGTGTGCACCTACTAGACTGGCCCTAACAACTAAAATTAAAAAGGGAAAAAAAATTAATTTTTTTTTTCAAATTTAGCCAAAAAATACAAAAACAACTAAGACTCAAGAACTACCGCATCACTTCACCCAAAACAATAGAAATTTTTCAAGTGCACACGCAAGTGTACGTGATCTCACCAAGTAACATAGTGGCCTTTTACAATCCAAGTATCGATCTCACAGAGACATGTATTGACAACAATCCAATTCTAGTTCACTATTAAGATTTAATTGGTGTAAAAGTAACCAAAAGAGTTTGAAAGTTATAAACTGAAAGTAAAGTAAATAATGCAGTAAAGTAAAGTGCTTCGATAAATAATGGGGAGAAACCTAGGGTTAATGCTCTACAAACAATCATGCTATGGAATTTAAATTCATTGTTTATGTTACTTATCTTGGTTGTTAATTCATGGGGTTGATATTATGATTATAGTCTTTCGAGCCTCTAATCACTTATCTAGCTTCACTCCACAACTACATCATTGAGCGGAGATGTGGAAACTAAGTTAAATGCATTTATATTTCATCCAGTAAGTGAACCAAATAGGTCACTTAGATATATTCCTATACTAAATGCATATTATAACTTTATTCTGTAGAATATTACAATCATATTCTATTTATCCCCACGTACTATCCTCTTGTTCCTCCTTCCAGGCTTATAAGATGACCATGGATGTATTCTAAGGGTAGATAATCATTAAAATGGTGATAACAAGGATAAATAAATAATCAAATATGATAAATAATTAAAATCAAGTCAATTCATTACAAGAGCAATACATGAAAATCCATGAACAAACCAAAAAAATGAAATAAAAACCCTAATTTAAGTTTTTTCCATCCTCCCTGAAAGTTTCAAGGTCGTCCAAGGTGTGTAGCATAATGTTTAAGGGTCCTATTTATAGGAGGACACAAGTTGCCGATTTGAACTTAGGTCTGTGCCACGCACCTTATCGCGGTTGATAGGGTCCGTGTAACATACTTATAAAGGTTAAACACTGTAATTAGTCATTTATCATGCCCCAATGGAATGTCATGGACCCTAATCCGGTGTCCAAGGACCGTGGCATGCGAATGACTCCAAAACGTCCATTTTCGGTCAAGTCTTGTCCTAGGCTTTTGTCCATCCATTCAAGCCTTATGATGTTGTTTTAAATTGATTTCCAGATTTTGTATCATCCATATATCATAACTATAAAATCTATAAGAATAATATAGCATCAAACTCTATGAATTAGAGCTCAAAACAACCTACGGTTCAAGACGATGAACTAGTAACTCAAGCTAAGAACTAGTTTTGTCCTTTTGATCTTTAACTTGGCGTTTTGTCTCTTGGATTGCTTCAATTGAACCTTAAACACTATCAAAAATTTATTCCACACAAAATGATACAATAGTAACCTTAGTAACTCATTACACACACTAGAACCCATCGAGATCAACTAGAACAACACATAGCTCAAGCTAGTAACACTAGTTTTCTCGTCTAAACTCTAAGTGACCAAATTAATTCCAAACTTATTTAAAATAAACCCTAAACATTATATTCAAGTATTTTAACACTTATGCTAAATAAAATCATTAAACACAAGAGAATTCCTCAAAACAAGGCTAAATAAGTACGGATAGCAACACTAAGGTGCATAAATCCACCACAAATCATCACCCTGCACTTAAAGTCTTGTTCGTCCTCGAACAACTCTTTAATTTAAGCATCATAATCAAAGGGGAATCTACACTTATACAATAGAAAACACAATCAAGCTATCAATACAATGACTATACAGAATGCAAGTTTTTACTCTAAGCATGTTATACATAATTGAAAGCTCAAGAATACTACTCCAAAACATCCTAGCCTCAAGAATTGACTCACAAAGTTGGAAAACTCATACATATTCCTCAATCAAAGAGATCATACAAATTATCCAACTATCATCAAACATGTTCCCTCATAACAATAGAGTTACCCACACCCACTCACATAGATGTAGTTTATCACAAAATAGATACAAAAATAAAATTACGATCACTCTCACAAAGAATTCACAAGCTACACAAGATGAACCATAGGCTTGCCCTTAGTGTAATACTCCATTAATATCATAATAATTAAGATTGGGATCAAATAGGTCTTTAAGAGTTGTAATGTAGGCTAAGAGATGGGTAGAAACTATTTTGGCTAAGAATAGTGACTATCTTCCCTAAGAGCTTTAATACATCACATTTTTCTTCTATCTACCCATATCTTTAATTTTGACCCATCTCATTAGGCTCACTCACATACAATATGGAAGGGAGTATTGTATTAATTCATGATTCAATTTTAGCAAAAATTTCTTTCACTCCCAACCATAATACATCAATTGCACAAACCAATAACTGTTACTTTAGGGCTTCAATTTCTCCTTTCTCCTCCCTCGATTTCCAAATTCTTAACCAAACTAATTTTACACTAAATGTCTTAGGAGCTTTGGATCAAATTAAGTTCAATCAAAGGATGGGGTTAAGATACATATGAGGCTACCAAAGAAGAAGCTAAAGGTTCCACGTGGTTAGCTAAGATTATGAACAAGGGTAGGTAAAAGAGGGTGTGAAATAAGTCTATCGAATAATTGCCTATATCATCTCCTAAACCCTGACTCTTTAGTTTGCTTTGTACACACACCAGGCAAGTTCTAGACATCACTGCAACAAGGAATACACAACAACCTTTGGCTCATGGTCAACTCAAGTAGGATCATCATAGAATCTCAACCAAACAATAACATGAATTCAACATTAAGCCAACAAGTACAAGAGTCACAATTATGCACCTAGGAGTTTTAAAAGTAATAATTTAGACAACCAACATGCTCATTTCATTTAAAACTACTCATATCAAGTAATCACATACAGTACCAACAAGAATATCTCACTTATCCTACAATAAAAATTTTAAAATTACTCTTAAAAAGAAAAATAATATTAGGTTCAAAGGGCGTCCCCGTGGAAAAGAACCAAAAGGAACAACCACGGGGTGGGTAAAGTGTGCACCAATTAGACTACCTCTAACAACTAAAACTAAAAAGAGAAAATCTTTTTGTAATTTGTTTTTAAAATTTACCCAAAAATTAGAAAAACAATTAACACTCAAGAATTACCACATCACTTCACCCAAAATAATAAAAAAATTTCAAGTGGACACGCAAGTGTACATGGTCTCACCAAGTAATATAATGGCCTTTTACAATCCAAGTATCGATCCTAGAGAAACTTGTATTGACAACTATCCAATTCTAGTTCACTATTAAGATTCAATTAGTGTAGAAGTGACCAAAAGAGTTTTAAAGTTATAAACTGAAAGTAAAGTAAACAATGCAGTAAAGTTAAGTGCTTGGATAATCAATGAAGAAAAACCCAAGGTTAAGGATCTGCTAACAATCATATTATGCTATTTAAATTCATTGTTTATGTTACTTATCATGATTGTTGATTCACGGGGTTGATATTATGATTATGATCTTTCGAGCCTCTAATCACTTGGGGATGTGGAAACTAAGTTAAATGCATTTATATTTCATTCTGTAAGTGAATCAAAGAGGATACTCAGGTATATTCCTATCCTAAATGCATATTATAATTTTATTTTGTAGAAGATTACAATCCTATTCTATTTATCCCCACGTACTATCCTTTTGTTCCTCCTTCTGGGCTTACAAAATGACTATAGATGTATTCAAGGGTATATAATCTTTAAAATGGTGATAAAAAGGGTAAATAAACAACCAAATATGATAAATAATCAAAATCAAGTCAATTCATAACAAGAGTAATCATGTTCTTAGCCTTAACCCAGGAAAGAGGTGTTTAGCCGCTCATGGACATAACCATAATTGAAATAATTAAATACATGTTAAACTCCATAACAAACCAAATTAATGGAATAGAAATCCTAATTAAAGTGTTACCCATCCTCCCTCAAATTTTTAAGGTCGTCTAAGGTGTGTAGCATAATGTTTAAGGGTCCTATTTATAGGAGGACACAAACTGTTGATTTGAACTTAGGCCCGTGCCACACCCCTTATCGCAGTGCCTAGGGTCCTTGGCATGTCCTTATCATGGATAAACACTGTAATTTTTCATTTAGGATGCCCCCAAGGTCATGGAACTAACCTTAATACGGTGACTATGGAACGCCAGTGACTCCAAAACGTCCATTTTTGGTCAAGTCTTGTCCCATGCTTTTTTCCATCTATTCCAAGCCTTGTGGTGTTGTTTTCAATTAATTTACAAATTTTTTATCGTAAAAATCATAATTATCAACTCATCAAGTATATTATAGAATCAAACACCACTAATTAGAGCTCAAAACAACATACAATTCAAGACGATGAACTAGTAACTCAAGCTAAGAACTAGTTTTGTCCTTTTGATCTTTAACTTAGCGTTCTGTCTTTTAGATTGCTTCAATTGAACCTTAAAAACTATTAATAAGTTATTCCACACAAAATTATACAATAATACCCTTCTTAACTCATTACACACACTAGAATTCATCGAGATCAACTAGAATAACACATAGCTTAAGCTAGTAACACTAGTTTTCTCGTCTAAACTCCAAGTGACCAAATTAATTTCAAACTTGTTTGAAATACACCTTTTTACACTATATTCAAGTATTTTAACACTTATATGCTCAATAATATCATTAAACACTCATTAAGCACAAGATAAGTCGTCAAAACAAGAATAAATAATCCCGAATAACAATACTGAGGTGCATAAATCCACCTCAGATCATAGAGCTAATGCATACTTTATTTTTTTATAATGCATCCTACCAAAAGACTATGCTTTTGAATTAAACTTTAAAATCTACGTACAACTTCGATCAGCATGGCCTCCACCTCCGATGGGGCAATCCCATCGGTGACTCACATGCATGCACAGGAAGACAAAAATAGTAATACTAATATAGGAGAAGGAAATACAAAAACCGCTTATGCAAATTTATTGAAGCCACGAGTGGTGTAAATGAGTAAGGAGAGAATACTTCCGAAACCTATTGTAATGATCGAAGGAGAACCACATATTTCATGGAAATCATCGAACATTTAAAGCTTAATCATACAAAAAAACTTACAATATCCAGTAATAGGTAAGTTTTCTTATGGTAAACCTAATATCATGGAGTTGCAAAAGAATTTACCCACACAGTGTAGCATAAAGTGAGATTGTAACATAAGGGTGTTGGATTTAAGACATATACTAATCAGGTTAAGTATAATGGAAGATTATGTTAATATTATATCAACTAGTGCATATTATATAGAGGTCAAGGAGATACATTAGCAGATGAGGACCCTTAAATAGGATCCATGGTTTGAACCTGATGTGGAAAAAAATATTGGTATAGCATGGATTTCAATGCCTGATCTTCCACCTTATTTTTTAGCAAAAAAACAATCTTTTCAATTGCTTTAGCTATTGGAAAACCCTTAACATTAGATATGGCTACAAAGAAACAGACACGACCAAGCTGTGCAAAGGTAAAGGTAGAGGTTGATCTTGTTATTATACTACCACAAAGAGTGAAGATAAGTGAAGAAGATGAGGTTACAGGGATGATAAAATCTAAATGGATAAATATTCGATATGATTATAAGCCCAAACATTGCAAGAAATTGTAATACCTCAAAAATCCAAACCAAAGTTAGCGTCCTGTTCCAAGCTTATATATAGCACATTATAGCTCTTTGGAAGTTTTATGAGTGAGTTTGAGGTATATTAAGGTCCCAAATAACTCCCAGCTATTAGATTAATCAAAATAATCCTTATCGATTGAAATTTCGATAAGAATGTTGCTTTAGTCAACTTCAAACAAGCATATATTTTCCTATACATAGAATTTTCTAGCTCAAAACCCACCAAGTAGTAGGAAATTGAATCATCTTTTCAAAGAAACTAATTTTTCCTAAATTCAATACTTGGGTGAGAAGTTATGGCATTTTTAGTGTGAAACAGTAGACCAACGTGATAAGTACCACATCGCGGTGAAGGGCAAATTCACAATTGTTTGATTTCCAGTATATCACTACGATTATCCTGCATCGTGGTAGAGTTCTAGTTCATATTTTTCCTTTTCCAACAAAGCACCGAGATGGAGCCGCATAGCGCCAAGGTTCAATTTCACGATCGTTTATTTTTCAATGATGCACTACGATGGCACCACATCGCACCAAGGTGCAATTTCACACTCGTCCTTGGACTACACTTACTGTGGAATTCCAGTGACTCACCATATTAGAATCTCATCGCGGTGATGGTCAAAATTAGAATTTTCAGTGACGAAAATTAAATTTCTCCCAAAGGCAAGTTGGTCTTTTTCCCATGACCCAATCCTTGAAAAATACGGGATTAATTCCCCAATAACCTATTAGGTCATTATTTTATTCAATTTCTATGAAATCAAAAGTAGTCTCTTTCAAGAACAAACCCTAGCCTTCAAGATTCTAGGTCAAATCTCAAGAATTTACCATCAATTCTCACGAATTCATAAACCCAGGTATGTTAAGTGTTCATTCATAGGTCCCTTTCACCCATGGAGTCTAAGTAATTTAAATTTAAAGTTGTGATCTTTACAAGTTACCATGATTTTAAATTGTGATTTTAACCATCAATCTCCATGAATCTTGACTTTATACCATGCTTACATGAAATTGTTGTTGTTTGTCAAACCCCACGTGTTATAATATTATTATTCACTAATTTAAATCATGATTAAGTGTTATTGATGTCGAATTCATGCTATTACTCTAAGTTTTATACTATTCCCATGATTAGCTTAAACTATGAATACTAAGTGTTTGATGAAATGCCTACAAGAGTGAATTTTGAATTACTTCAAATTATATCCCTAAAGTTTAGTACTATTTTACTATTACTACTATTGAGTCCTGGAGGTTACGAATACCCAAAACCATAGTTTTTTACTTAGTCTCAGTACCTTTAGAATAGTTTCAAAATAAGTCATAAGTATTATCAGTTCAGACAATTATCAAAATCAGTTAAACTTAACTTAGAATAGTTCAGTATTCTGATTTAATTCAATTGGAAGTAAGATTTAGCACCGACCAAACCCAGGGATGAGGGATAGGGGCACACCTGCCAGTTGAGGGTGCAACCTTTGGTAGAAGTCCCTACATTTCAAAACTACATAGCCAGCGTATGTTGAGATATTAACCTACCAGTTGAGGGTTATCTCATTAGGTCCCTGCCAGATGAGGGTGACCCTTATTAATTTGGGATAACACTTTAATGGATCCACACAGCCAGTGTTAGTACCTGTGGCATGGTACTAACACCCTTCCAACTGGGGTCACATGTTGGACCTCAAATTTGCTCATTGAGGCATGTCGGTTAGATGATAGCTTCCACATTCTCAGTTCAGCGATTCAGTTTTGAATTGGCTTGACCATAGCATACAAATATTAGTTATTCAGTTATGAGTATTCAGTATTTCAGATTTTAGATTATATTCTAAACATGTTTTTGCTTGGTCATATATCTTCAGTACTTATAGTTTCTATGTATTCTGTTCAATATGTCATGCTATATATATTCAGTTAGTTATTATTCATGCACATAAAACCATGCATATCAACCTACCTCATTTAGTGTAACACCCCATATTTCCCTAGACTAATCTAAGTCCTAAAACATGAGTATTCATATATGAAATTTTTGAAACACTCATTATTTTTCAGTTTAGAACCTGCCATTGCATAGAAAATTCAGTTAGCTTTCCAATGATATAAAATTCACCCAAATTCGATAATCGGGCAAGTTATGGTGATTTTAAGTTTCAGTCATTAAACAAGTCATTTTAACCCTCAGTGCATCATGTAGGAAGCCCAAATGATAATTGTCAATTTTCAGTGTGACTCCGTGATCATGGCTTATCGCGGAGCAGGCCAATTTCCCATTTGTCAATTTTCAGTGGGCCTCCGCGATCATGGCGCGTCACAAAAATGGCCAAAATGGGATCCATAGGCTTACCGCGATAGTGGCGTATCGTGCTGTCTGTCCAAGTCCCGGTTGTCCCTTTTCCAGTGGCTTGACGTGATAGTGGTACGTAGCGCCCAGGCCAAAAATCGATATGATCAATTTTTAGCTTTCATTTTTAAATTCGTTTTAGGGTATTTTGGTCTTTTTCCACGGACCTAATTAACCTAAAACAAAAAATTTAACCCCTAAGCACCCTAAGCAGACATCATTATTTCAATTTCTCTCACAAACAAAAATCCCTCTTTCTAGAATAAGAAACCCTAGCTCCCAAATTCAAGGTAATTTCTCAAAAACTCTCCATTTATCTCTTCAAATTCATTAACCCAGGTATGTTAGATGTTTATTCATGAATCCCTTTCATCCATGGAGTCCAAGCAACCTTTTTAAATTATAAAATTGTGATCTTTTCAAGTTAATGTGTTTTAAATTATGATTTCATCAATGAATCTCCATGAACTATGATTCTATACCATGTTACCATGAAATTATTGTTATTATTCAATCTTCCATGTTTTAATATTATGATTTACTAAGTTAAACTATGATTTAATGCTATTATGATGAAGTCATTCTATTTCTATAAGTTCCATGGCATTTCTATGATTGTTTTAAAACTATAAACTACAAGTGTTTGAAAAAATGCCTACAAAAGTGATTTATTTATTAAGAGCCTTCATGTTTTGGCCTTCAAACTTTAGTGTCTTTTCAGTATTGTTGTTTTGAGTCTTGGGTGTATTAAATACCCGAACACCATAGCTATTTATTTAGTCTAGCCGCAATACATTATAGAATAGTCTTCAGATTATATTATGAGCATTATCAGAATAGTCAGATATCAGTTATTCAACTCAGAACAGTCTAGTACCTCAGTGTCTTTCAGTTGGGAGTAGAATTTAGCACCGAGCGAGTGTAGGGATGGAGGCTTCCCCGTCAGATAGGCAGAGTTATTAGTAGCAGTCCCGATACTTCAGAACTATATATCCAGCATAGGATATGAGTAGTCACCCGTCAGATTAGGCTTGACTATCTCGCAGGGGTCACCTGTTAGTTCAGGCTTGACACCCTTAGTCCTTTGGACATTATATCAGTTTAATGGATCCACACAGCCATTGTTAGTACCCGTGGCATGGTATTAACACTCTTCTAGATGGGGTTATAGGTTGGACCCTGATTATCTCAAATTAGGGAATGTCGGTTAGATGATACCTCCCATAGTCTCAAATATGGTCTCAGTTATAGTCCCAGTTCAATTATTCAATCTTAGTGTTGCTTGACCAAAGCATATAGATTTCAGTTATCTCAGTATTTTCATTTACAGATTTTACTCAGTTATGTTATATGCTTGGTCATGCATCCTCAGTATTTATAGATTTTCATGCATTATCAGTATCTACAGATTCCATGTTCTCCAGTCAGTACTCCATACTTTACATGCAATCCAGTTAATCGTTAGTTTTGTTCATGAAACCATGCATATCAGCCTACCTCATTTAGCATACTAGTACATTCAAAGTACTAATCACATATCTTTTCTTTTGTGCTATGATGTATTATATCATAGGTTTTAACGCTCAGTTCCCAGCACGTGAGTAGACTCATCAGATTTCCAGCAGTAGCAGTAATGATTCCTCATACTTCAAGGATAGGCTTACTTTATGTCATGTCACAGTTAGTAGTAAGTTGGAGTTAGTTGGGCCCTGTCCATCAACTCATATTCAGTCAATCAGTTATAAAGGCTTTTTAGACATTAGAGTTAGTTATTCAGTATTCAGATATTACAGTTAGTGATCCAGTTTATCTTTATTTTATCAGATTCAGTCAGTTGTTTCTATAGACTCATATTTCAATTTTAAATTCATTTATTAAAACTTTATGGCATGTCAGTATTCTTCCATATTATGATCATGTTATTCAGTTCTCACAGCAGGTACCAGCTCATGGGTTAACTTATGGTCCCTCGAAACTGCAAGCACCGTGTGACGACTAAGGGGGCAGTCTCGGGTCGTTACAAACTTGGTATCATAGCACGCCACACTTATGGACGAGAGGCTACAAGGCGTTTAGGAAAAAGTTTCCCTTCTTTCAGTATTCATGTTGTGCGATTAAGCATGAGCTCAAGTTAACTCTTAGTCTAATTCATTTTCTCCTTTCATTTACAGAACATGCCTCCCAAAAAGAATAGAAAAAGAACAGGAACACAGCCAGCCCCTTAGTCCATCCAGGCAGATCCTCTAGATAAGCATGTCTCTCATGCAGAATTCAGGACTGTGTTCACTACTCTAGCAAACTCCGTATTACCATAAAATGAATGGTCACCTGCTATTCCAGCCAACCCTGTGGCCAATACTGTTGCAACTAGAATTCGAGATTTCACCCGGATAAATCCTCCTTCTTTTATGGGATCCAATTCTGAAGAGGATCCATAGGAATTCATAAATATGGTGCAGAAGGTCATGAATACTATAGGGGTCACATCTAGTCAGAGTGCCGAGTTGGCTACATATCAATTACAGGATATAGCTCATACTTAGTTTAAGCGGTGGAAAGCTGATAAAGGTATTGATGTAGGGCCTATAGAATGGGAAGAGTTTTCCATGACTTTCTTGGACAGATTCTTTCCATTAGAGTTGAGGGAGGCTAAAGTGTTAGAATTTATTAATTTGAGGCAAGGGAACATGAGTGAGGGAGTATCTCTCTAGTTCACTCGGTTAGTTAGATATGTTCCTCATATGGTAGCTGTAATAGGTCTAAGATGAGTAAGTTTATGTCTAGCGTGTCTGATAGTATGGTCAAGGAGTGTAGGACCGCAATGCTGATTAGTGAGATGGACTTGTCTAGGCTGATGGTTCATGCTCAATAGAGAAAGGAGCAAAATATTAAGAAGAGGGAGAGAGGAAACAAGAGATCTAGGATGGGTAGTTTTAATTTTAATCATCCAAAGTTAGAAGATGGTAACCGTCCTCAGTTTTAGCAGAGGTCTTCAGCCCTAATACCTTCTTTAGTCAGTGCCCAGTACCAAAATTCTAAAATGACAATAGGGATAAGTCCCAATATATGAGTATTTGTATAGGAAATTTTTGA
Organism: Capsicum annuum; assembly: GCF_002878395.1. NCBI lineage: Eukaryota > Viridiplantae > Streptophyta > Magnoliopsida > Solanales > Solanaceae > Capsicum > Capsicum annuum. The sequence goes on along the minus strand of NC_061112.1, from coordinate 94,534,963 downwards.
AACACTCATTATTTTTCAGTTCAGATCCTGCCATTGCGTAGGAAATTCAATTAGTATTCCAACGATATAAAATTCACCTAAATCTGATAACCGGGTAAGAAGTTATGGAGATTTTAAGTTTCAGTTGTTAAACACCGTCATTTTAACCCTCAGCGCGTCGTGTAGGCAGTCCAAATGACAATTGTCGATTTCCAGTGTGACTCCGCAATCATGGCGCATCGTGGAGTAGGCCAATTTCCCGTTTGTCAATTTCTAGTGGGCCTCCGCGATCATGGCGCATCGCGAAGGTGGCCAAAATGAAATCCACAGGCTTACCGTGATGGTGGCACATCGCGCGGTCTATACAGGTCCCAGGTGTCCCTTGTCCAGTGGCTTGGCCCAATAGTGGCGCGTTGTGCGAAGGCCAAAAATCAGGATGGTCAGTTTTCAGTTTCCATTTTTAAATTCGTTTAAGTGTATTTGGGTCTTTTCCACGGCCCTAATTAACCTAAAACACAAAATTTAACCCCTAAGCACCCTAAGTAGTCATCATTCATCTCTCTTTCAAGAACTAGAAACCCTAGCTCTCAAATTCAAGGCAATTTCTCAAGAACTCTCCATTCATCTCTTCAAATTCATTAACCCAGGTATGTTAGATGTTCATCCATAGATCCCTTTCATTCATGGTGTCCAAGCAACCTTTTTAAATTATAAAATTGTGATCTTTAAAAATTATTGTGTTTTAAATTATGATTTCATCAATGAATCTCCATGAACTATAATTCTATACTATGTTACCATGAAATTATTGTTATTATTCAATCTTCCATATTTTAATATTATGATTTACTGAATTAAACTATGTTTTAATGCTATTATGATGAATTCATTCTATTTCTACAAGTTCCATGACATTCCTATGATTGTTTTAAAACTATGAACAATAAGTGTTTGATAAAATGCCTACAAGAGTGATTTATTTATTAAGAGCCTTCATGTTTTAGCTTTCAAGCTATAGTGTCCTTTCAGTATTGTTGTTTCGAGTCCTGGGGGTATTAAATACCCGAACACCATAGTTTTTTATTTAGTCTAGCCTTAGTACATTACAGAATAGTCTTCAGATTATATTATGAGAATTATCAAAATAGTCAGCTATCAGTTATTCAACTCAGAACAGTCTAGTACCTCAGTGTCTTTCAATTGGGAGTAGGATTTAGCACCGAGTGATTGTAGGGATGGCGGCTTCCTCATCATATAGGTAGAATCGTTAGTAGCAGTCCCTATAGTATAAAACTACGTAGTCAGGATAGGATATGAGTAGTCACCCGACATATTAGGCTTGACTATCTCACAGGGGTCACCCGTCAGTTCAGGCTTGACACCCTTAGTCCTTTGGACATTATATCAGTTCAGTGGATCCACACAGCCATTGTTAGCACCTGTGGCATGGTATTAATACCTTTCCAGCTGGGGTTATAAGTTGAACCCCGATTAGCTTAAATTAGGGAATGTCGACTAGATGATACCTCCCACGGTCTCAGATATGATCTCAATTACAGTCCCAATTCAGTTATTCAGTCTTAGCATTGTTTGACCAAAGCATACAAATTTCAGTTATCTTAGTATTTCAGTTTACAAATTTTACTCAGTTATGTTATGTGTTTGGTCATGCATCCCCAGAATTTACAGATTTCCATGCATTATCAGTGTCTACAGATTCCATGTTCTCCACTCAGTACTCCATGATTTACATGCATATCCAGTTAATCATTAGTTCTATTCATGAAACCATGCATATCAGCCTACCTCATTTAGCATACCAGTACATTCAAAGTACTGATCGCATACCTTTTATTTTACACTATGATTATCATATCATAGGTTTTAATGCTTATTTCCCGGCACATGAGTAGACTCATCAAATTATCAGTAGTAGCAGTAGCAGTGGTGAGTCCTCATACTTTGAGGACAGGCTAACTTAATCTCATGTCTCAGATAGTAGTTAATTGGAGTTAATTGGGGGTTGTCCCATCAACTCATATTCAGTCAGTTAGTTATAGAGGCTTTTTATATATTAGAGTCAGTTATTGAGTATTCAGATATTACAGTTAGTGATCCAGCTTATCTTTATTTTATCAGATTCAGATAGTTATTTCTATAGACTCATATTTCAGCTTTAAATTCAGTTATTAAAACCTTGTGGCATGTTAGTATTCTTCCGCATTTATGATCATGTTATTCAGTGCTCATAGCAGGTACCAACTCATGGGTTAGCTTGTGGTCTGTCCCTTGAGACTGTAAGCACCGTGTGATGATTAGGGGATAGTCTCGGGTCATTACATTTAGCATACTAGTATATTTAAAGTACCGATCCCATACTCTTTTCTTATGCTATGATGTATCATATCATAGGTTCGGACGCTCAGTTCTCAGATCGCGCATAGACCTTCCAGATTATCAGTCGTAGTAGTGGTGAGTCCTCATATTTCGAGGATAGACTATATTTATTTTCATGCTTTCAGTTTAGTATTTAGTTGGAGTTAGTTGGGGCCTGTCCCATCAACTCTCATCCAGTCAGTTTAGAGGCTTTGGAATATTTCAGATAGTTAGTCAGTTCTCAGATTTTAGTTGCCATTGTCTGATGTTTTATCAGTATTATCAATTTTGTTTATAGATTTTATCAGATTTATTACTTAAAACCTTATGGCATTCCTCAGTTTAATTCTGCATATGACCTTTTGTTATTAGTTTTACTCAGTGCTCACAGCAGGTACCAACTCATGGGTTAGTTTATGATCCCTAGGGACTGTAAGCATCGTGTGGCACCTAGGGTGTACTCTCAGGGCATTACAAATTTGGTATCAAAGCCTAAGGTTTAAAAGTGTCCTCGAAAGTCTAAAATTCGCATCAAGTATAGTCTTGTGCATGGGTGTGAGGCACACCACATTTATGGGCAAGAGGCTATGAGGAATTTTAGGAAAAGTTTCTCTTTTTTCAGTGTCCAAGTCATGTGACTGAGCATAATCCTCATTTTAAACTCCCAGTCTAATCCTACTTCCACTTCTGTTTACAAAATATGCCTCCCAAAAGAACAAATAAAAGAAGAAATGTAAGCCAGCTAGCACCTCCGCCCGTTCAGAAAGATCTACTAAATGAGCATGTTTCTTATGTAGAGTTCAGAGCTGCATTGGAGCTGCATTGACTACTCTAGCTCACTCTATAGTGACTCAGAATGCTTAGCCTACCATTGTTTCAGCCAACCCAGTGGCCAATACTACCGCATCTAGGATTTGAGACTTTACCCAAATGAATCCTCCTCTATTTTCGGGATCCAAATCTGAGAAGGATCTATAGAAATTCTTAGACATGGTCTAGAAGGTAACAGATATTATGGGGGTAACTTTTAGTGAGTATGTTGAATGGGTTGTTTACCTGTTGCAAGATATGGGTCATACATGGCTTAAGTGGTGGAAGGTAGATAGGAGTGCAGATGCAGGGCCTATAGAATGGGAAGAGTTTCTTACTACCTTTTTTGATAGGTTTTTTCCATTAGAGTTGAGAGAGACTAAGGTGTTAGAGTTTATTAACTTGAAGCAGGGAAACATAAGTGTGAAAGAAATTCCCTCAAGTTAACTCAGTTGACTAGGTATGCTCCTCATGTGGTAGTTGATAGTTGATCTAAGATGAGCAAGTTTGTGTCTGGGGTATTGGAAAGTGTGTTCAAGAAGTGTAGGACCACAATGCTAATTAAAGAAATGGACTTGTCTAGGTTGATGGTCCATGCTCAACAAATTGAGGAGCAGAAGGTTAAGAAAAGATAAAGACAGAGAACAAGAAGGCTAAAATAGGTAGCTTTAATTTCACTAAGCCAAAGTCAAAAGGTGGTAATATTCCTCAGCTCTACTAGAAATATTCAGTCCCAGCTTCATCTTTAGTTAGTGCCCTAGTACCCAAATTAATAATAATAATAAAGACAGAACGTAAGGCTCTAAGTCCCAAGGCAGTGTTAACAGTAAACGTACGAATCCTCTCTGTCAAAAATATGGTAGAAACTATTAGGATATTTGTAGAGCTGGTAGTGATGTATGTTTTAGATGTGGCAAGCTAGGCCACCAAATCAGGAATTGTCCAAAGAGAGGTCAGCAAGTTCAATCCAGTCGTCCTCCAGTTCCAGCCGGTCGCCCGACTCAACAGGGTGTCGCTTCCAGTGCTACTAGTGGTTAGCATCCAAATAGATTGTATGCCCTTCAGTCAGTCCTGGCAGGATCAGGAAAATTCTCCTAATGTGGTTACTGGTATGTTACAGGTCTTTCATTTACATGTTTTTGATTTATTATACCCTGGAGCTTCTCTTTCTTTTGCAACCCCTTATATAGTCAACTTTGGAGTCAGTTCCGAAATGCTAGCAGATCCTTTTTTTAGTGTCTACCCCAGTCGGTGTCTCTATTATAGTTAGGCAGGTATACAGGAACTGTCTGGTCATAATAACTCAGAAAGTTACTTCAGTGGATCTTGTGGAGTTAAAGAAGATGAATTTTGACATCATTTTTGGCTTGGATTGGCTCCACTTGTGCTATGCTTCAGTTGATTGTAGAAATAGAGTAGTTCATTTTCAGTTTCCAAATGAACCAGTCCTTGAATTAAGAGGTAGTACTACAATGCTTAGGGGTCAGCTTGTTTCGTACCTTAGAACTAGGAAGATGATATCCAAAGGGTGTATCCATCATCTCTTGTTTGAGTCAAAGACTCAAATTCTAAGACTCCTAACCTTGAGTCAGTTTCAATAGTGAGGGAATTTCCAGATGTGTTCTCTGAAGATCTTCCCAAAGTTCCTCCCGAAAGTAAAATTGACTTAGGAATAGACCTTTTTCCAGATACTTAGCCTATCTCTATTCCTCCATACAGAATGGCTCCAACCAAACTCAAAGATTTGAAAGAAAAGTTGCAAGATATCCTGGATAAGGGATTCATCAGGCCTAATGTTTCCCAATGAGGCGCATCAGTCCTATTCATGCGTAAAAAAGATGGTTCTTTTAGAATGTGTATTGACTATTGTCAGTTGAACAAAGTCACAATCAAAAACAAATATCCACTTCCCAGGATTGATGACTTGTTCGACCAACTTTAGGATGCCAGTTATTTTTCTAAGATAGACCTCAAATTCGGCTATCATCAGCTCAGAGTCATAGAATGTGACATTCCAAAAATAGCTTTCAGAACTTGGTATGGACTCTTCGAGTTTCTAGTCATGTCCTTTGGCCTCACTAATGCCCCAGCATCTTTCTTGGACTTGATGAACTGAGTGATCAAGCAGTACTTGGACATGTTCGCCATAGTATTCATTGATGACATCCTTGTCTACTCCTATAACAAAAATGATCATGCAAATCACCTCAGAATAGTATTACAGACTCTTAGAGCCCATCAGTTATTCGCTAATTTCAGTAAGTATGAATTTTGGCTAAGATTAGTAGCTTTCCTTGGCCATATTATTTTCAGTGATGGCATTATAGTCAATCCTTAAAAGACCAAGGCGATAAGAAATTAGACCAAACTCATCTCTTCATCAGATATTAAGAGTTTCTTAGGTTTGGCTGGCTATATCTGATGGTTTGTTGAAGGATTTTCATATATTGTATCCCCCATGTCCAGGTTGACTCAGAATAAAGTTAAGTTTCAATGGTCAGATTATTGTGAGAAGAGTTTTCAGGAGTTGAAGACTCGACTCACTACAGCCCTAGTTTTGACATTGCCAGATGGTTCAAATGGGTTTGTGGTGTACTGTGATGCTTTCAGAGCTGGGTTGCAATGTGTTTTGACACAAAGGGGTAAGGTTGTAGACTATGCCTCTAGACAGGTTAATCCCCATGAAAAGAATTATTCTACCCATGATCTTGAGTTAGCATCTGTTGTGTTTACCTTAAAGATTTGGAGGCACTATTTATATAAGGTGCATGTTGATGTGTTCACAGATCAAAAAAGCTTGCAGAAGGATTTGAATCTGCATCAGAGGAAATGGTTAGAATTATTGAAATATTATGATATGAGTGTTTTGTATCACCCAAGCAAGGCCAATGTAGTGGCAGATACCCTAAGTAGATTATCTATGGGTAGTGTTGCTCATGTTGAGGATGATAAAAAGAATTTAGTTAGAGAAGTTCATCAGCTTACCAGATTAAGTGTTCATTTGGTTAATTAAGTTGAGGGCAGTGTTTGAGTTCAGAATAGTTCAAAATCTTCTTTGATTGCCGGAGTAAAAGAAAAGAAAGATAGGGATCCTAGTCTAGTGAAGCTGAAGAAGTCAGTTAAAGATCAGAAAGTAGAGGTTTTCTATCAAGAGAGAGATGGGGTGTTACGTTGTCATGGTAGATTGTGTGTGCCATGTGTTGATGAGTTGAGATAGCAAATTCTTACAGAAGCACATGGTGTACGTTACTCTATTTATCTAGGGGCCACGAAGATGTACCACGATCTGTGGGAAATCTATTGGTGGAGTGGGATGAAAAAGGATATCGTAGAGTTTGTAGCTAGGTGCTCCACTTGTTGGTAGGTTAAGATTGAGCATCAGAAGCCAAGTGGGTCTATGCAGGAGTTCAGTATTCCCAAGTGGGAGGAAGTGAACGTGGATTTTGTGATAGGTTTGCCTCGTACTCGTCAGTAGCATGATTTAATTTGGGTCATTGTGGATAGGATGACCAAATAAGCCCATTTCTTGCCAGTCCATACTTCTTATTCAGCCGAGGACTACGCCAAGCTCTATCTCAAAGAGTTGGTTATGTTGCATGGTGTTTTTTTATCTATCATCCCAAATAGAGGTACTCCGTTTACCTCTCATTTTTGGAAAGATTTTCAGAAGGGTCTTCGTACCCAAGTTTACCTCAGTACAGCCTTCCACCCTCACACAGATGGTCAAATAGAAAGGACCATTCAGACCCTTAAGGATATGTTGAGAGCGTGTGTAGCCGATTTTGAAGGACAGTTGGGATGATCACTTGCCTTTGATTGAATTTATGTGTAATAAAAGCTATCATTCCAGTATTTAAATGGCTCTATTTTAGGCTCTATATGGAAGGAGATGTAAATCTCTGATTGGTTGGTTTGAGGTATGAGAACTACTCTAGTTGGGCCTGACTTGGTGTTTGATGCCTTATAGAAAGTTAATCAGGGAAGGCTTAAGGTAGCCCAGAGCCGACAGAAATCATATGCAGATGTGAGGAGGAAAGATCTTGAGTTTGAGATTGGTGATTTTGTAAATCTCAAGATCTCTCCTATGAAGGGAGTGAAGTGGTTTGGTAAGAAGGGGAAGCTTAGCCCCCGGTATGTTGGCCCTTACAGGATTTTGAGTCATTTCAGAAAGGTGGCTTATGAGCTTGAGTTGTTTGCAGACTTAACATCAGTGCACCCAGTATTCCATATCTCTTTGTTGAAGAAGCCCAACTATAGTTATTCCCTTAGAAAGCGTAGATGTTCAAAATAGTCTTTCCTGCGAAGAAATTCCAGTCGACATCCTTAATTGACAAATTCCCAGACTAAGGAACAAAAAAGTTCCCCTAGTCAAGGTCTTTGGCAAAATCAGTCCGTTGAGGGAGCCACTTGGGAAGCAGAAGCAGATATGCGGACCAAGTAGTCTCATCTTTTTTCTGCAAACTCAGATTCAGTCTAAGGTAACAATATTCTCAGAATTTCTTTTCTCCATGCTCAGTTTCAACTGCATATCATCCCCATGCCAGTTATGCATTCACAGAACTAGTTTAGACATGAATCATATTTTAGACTCAGTCATGTAATTGTGTATATTCAGCATGTAATCTGAGTTCCTCAGTGTTTTCATCTTAACTAGTCTCATTCGAGGATGAATGATCCCAAGGGAAAGATATTATAATACCCCAAAAATCCAAACCAATGTTAGCATCCTATTTCAAGATCATGCATAGTACATTATATCTCTTTGGTAGTTTTATGAGTTATTTTAAGATATATTAAGGCCCCAAATAACTCCCAACTATTAGACGAATCAAAATAATCCTTACCGATTGAAATTTCAATAAGAATGTTGTTTCAGTCAACTTCAAATGAGCATACCTTTTCCTCTACTCAGAATTTTCAAGTTCAAAATCCACCAAGTTGTAGGAAATTAAATTATCTTTCCAACGATACTAATTTCGCCTAAATTCGATACTCGTGTGACAAGTTATGGCATTTTTAGTGTGAAATAGTAGCCAAACACGATAAGTACCGCGTCGCGGTGAAAGACAAATTCACAATTGTCCAATTTCCAGTGTAGCACCGCGATTATCCTATATTGTGGTGGAGTTCCAGTTCACGTTCGTCCTTTTTCAGCAAAGCACCGCGATGGCGTCGTGTCGCGCCAAGGTGCAATTTCACGATCCTCCATTTTCCAATGACACACCGCGTCGCGCCAAGGTACAATTTTGCACTCGTCCTTGGACTAAACTTACATTGAAATTCTAGCGACTCACCATGTTAGCACCACATCGTGGTGATGGTCAAAATCAGGATTTTCAATGACGAAAATTAAATTTCTCCCAGGGGTAGTTTGGTCTTTATCCCATGCCCTCAATCCATGAAAAACACGGGATTAATGCCCCAATAGCCTATTAGGTAATTATTTTATACAATTTCTTCCAAATCAAAAGTAGTCTCTTTCAAGAACAAACCCTAGCCTTCAAGATTCAAGGTCAAATCTCAAGAATTCACCATCAATTCTCATGAATTCATCAACCCAGGTATGTTAAGCATTCATTCATGGGTCCCTTTCACCCATGGAGTCCAAGTATCCAAATTTAAATTTAAAGTTGTGATCTTTACAAGTTACCATAATTTTAAATTGTGATTTTGACCATCAATCTCCACGAATCTTGACTTTATACCATGCTTACATAAAATTGTTATTGTTTATCAAACCTCACGTGTTGTAATATTGTTATTCACTAATTTAAATCTTATGATTAAGTTTTATTGATGTCGAATTCATGCTATTACTCCAAGTTTTCTAATATTCCCATGATTAGCTTAAACTATAAATACCAAGTGTTTGACGAAATGCCTACAAGAGTGAATTTTGAATAAATGCTTTCATATTATAGCCCCTAAGTTTAGTACTATTTTACTATTACTGCTATTGAGTCCTGGGGGTTACGAATACCCGAAACCATAGCTATTTACTTAGTCTCAATATCTTCAAAAGAGTTTCAGAATATGTCATCAGCATTATCAATTCATTCAGTTTTCAAAATTAGTTAAACTAAACTTAGAACAGTTCAGTATTCCGAGTCAGTTCAGTTGGGAGCAGGATTTAGCACCGAGCTAACCTAGGGATGGGGGCTCACCTGCTAGTTGCGGGTGCAACCTTTGGTAGCAGTCCCTGCATTCCATAACTATGCAGCCAGCGTAGGCAACGCTGAGATGTTAACCTGTCAGCTGAGGGTTGATCTCATTAGGGCCCTTCCAGATGAGGGTGACCCTTAGTCCTTCGATACAACACTTTAGTAGATCCACATAGCCAATGTAAGTACCCGTGATATGGTACTGACACCCTTCCAACTGGGGTCACAAGTTAGACCCCAAATGTGCTCATTGAGGCATGTCGGTTAGATGATAGCTCCCACAGTCTTAGTCCAGTCATCAGTTCAGTTATTCAGTTTTAGATTGGCTTGATCATAGCATACAGATATCAGTTATTCAGTTATCAGTATTCAGTATTTTAGATTTCAGATTATATTCAGAATATGTTTTATGCTTGGTCAGTACTTACAATTTTTATGTATTCTATTCAGTATCATGCTATATATATTCAGTCAGTTATTATTTATGCGCATGAAACTATGCATATCCGCCTACCTCATTTAGCATACCAGTATATTCAAAGTACTGATTGCATACTCTTTTCCAGCGCTATGATGCATCATATGATAGGTTTGGATACTCAGTTCCCAAATCGCGCATAGACCTTCCAGATTATCAGTCGTAGCAGTGGTGAGTCCTCATATTTCGAGGACAAACTACATTTATTTTCATACTTTCAGTTCACCGAGCTAACCTAGGGATGGGGGCTCACCTGCCAGTTGCGGGTGCAACCTTTGGTAGCAGTCCCTGCATTCCATAACTATGCAGCCAGCGTAGGCAACGCTGAGATGTTAACCTGTCAGCTGAGGGTTGATCTCATTAGGGCCCTTCCAGATGAGGGTGACCCTTAGTCCTTCGATACAACACTTCAGTAGATCCACATAGCCAATGTAAGTACCCGTGATATGGTACTGACACCCTTCCAACTGGGGTCACAAGTTAGACCCCAAATGTGCTCATTGAGGCATGTCGGTTAGATGATAGCTCCCACAGTCTTAGTCCAGTCATCAGTTCAGTTATTCAGTTTTAGATTGGCTTGATCATAGCATACAGATATCAGTTATTCAGTTATCAGTATTCAGTATTTTAGATTTAAGATTATATTCAGAATATGTTTTATGCTTGGTCAGTACTTACAATTTTTATGTATTCTATTCAGTATCATGCTATATATATTCAGTCAGTTATTATTTATGCGCATGAAACTATGCATATCCGCCTACCTCATTTAGCATACTAGTATATTCAAAGTACTGATTGCATACTCTTTTCCAGCGCTATGATGCATCATATGATAGGTTTGGATACTCAGTTCCCAAATCGCACATAGACCTTCCAGATTATCAGTCGTAGCAGTGGTGAGTCCTCATATTTTGAGGACAAACTACATTTATTTTCATACTTTCAGTTCAGTAGTTAGTTGGAGTTAGTTGGGACCTATCCCATCAAATCACATCAAGTCAGTTTAGAGGCTTTCGAATATTTCAGACAGTTAGTCAGTTCTCAAATTTTAGTTTTCATTGTCAGATGTTTTATTAGTATTATCAGTTTTGTTTACAGATTTTATCAAATTTATTACTTAAAACCTTATGGTATTCCTTAGTTAAATTCTGCATATGACCTTTTGTTATCAGTTTTACTCAGTGCTCATGCAGGTACTAGCTCATGCGTTAGTTTGTAGTCCCTTGGGACTATAAGCACCGTTTGGCACTCAGGGTGTACTCTCGGGGCGTTACAAAAATGTTGTCTTCAGGGTCAGGATAAGAAATTATGTTGGAATATTCATCTAGAGTTATTTGAGAAATAGAAAGGGGATAAAGCTGAAAATTCAAAGGTACAACTAGAAGGAGAGGAAATTATGTAGGAGGGATAAAAGGCTAAGAGAGGTGGAAATAGAAGGAAATTTAACCAACAGTGGTTAACAAGGAGAAACAAATACAGGAGGGACAAGTATGGTCATATAGTAGGGGAAATTAAAGGAGAAAACTCAGTTGATGTTTCAGTTCCAGTTGCAAATGCATTCCTAGTGCTTACTCAAGATCAGATTAAGAAGGAATCAAAGACAAAGGTAATGAGGAGGAAGGGGATCAAGGTGGATAAAGCATGAAAGAATGGGTTTTCAAAAACTTTTCAAATAACTCAACAGATAAAGAAAAAACAAGCAATTAACAAAAAGTAGAGAGAAATAGAAGAAAAACATACAGAACAAAAAAAGCAGAAAAATAGTGGTGCGGAAAATAATTCAGATCAAAGGAGGGATGGCAGTCAGCATACAGAGCAGCAGCAAAATAGCATTGAGGATTTGCAACTGGTTAAGTATATGGAGAAGGGAACAACTGAAAAAGTAATGGAGAATATCTTACCTTTGGCAATACATGTGGACAATCAGGTGGAGTACTACAATAAAAAGAGGTTATCACTAGATGAAGGAGATTTAAGAAAAGCTATTAAAAAGGTGGGAAGAGATGGTAACTTATCTCCCAGGCAAATGGAGCAATTGAGGTCCAAACAAGGAATAAGAAAGAAGAAGGAAAAAATTGCTAATATTTCAACAATGCAGACAGAAGCTACCTGAAGAATAAGTCTAAATGAATGCTCTAATTTGGAACATCAGATCAGTGAATACTAAGAAAGCATTCACTAGACTTATAACAATGCAGAAAAGACATCAATCCTTATTCATTGGTTTGTTAAAACCTTTCCAAGACAACACTACTATAGAAAAAAATCAGAAGAGACTAGGAATGAAGTATGCTACAGCCAATCATTCAGGAAAGATATGGGTTTTTGTTGAAGATGTTGTAGAATGTTCAGTTATAAAGGATGAGGAACAACACATGACTATTAAGTTAGTTAATCAACAGAATAATATTCAGATGGTGGTTACCTTAGTTTATGCTAAATGTTCTTAACAAGAGAGGTTGGCTTTGTGGGAATCTATGGAGGATATGGACAATCAATATAGGATCCATGGCTGGTAGGGGTGATTTTAATTTTATTGTGAGTGATGAGGAGAAGTTAAGTAGCCTACCAGTGACAGTAGCAGAGACAGAAGACTTCACTCGTTACATTAACCTGTGTGGACTAGATGATAAAGGCTTTAAGGGAAGTAAATACACATGGTGGAATGGAAGAACAGATTGAGAATTTATCTTTAAAAGGTTGGATAGGGCTATGTGCAATGATATAGTATATAACCTTCTTCCACTTTTAGAGGTGGAGAATTTGGTGAGAAGTGGATCCAATCATTGTCCTTTAAGATTCATTACAGCGCAACTAATGAACATATTTTTAAACCTTTTAGGTTTCTTAATATGTGGCTGCAAGAAAAAGAGTGTTTACATGTGATAAAGGAAAATTGGCATACAGAGGTAGTGGGGAATCCTTTCATCATCTTTCACCACAAGATGAAGAAAGTTAAAACAACTTTAACAAAATGGAGTAAAGAGCACTTTGGTAATATCTTTAAGGAAATTGCTACATTGGAGAAAGTGATTAAGGTTAGAGAAAAAGCAATTTGATAAATTATCAAATGGAAGCAACAGGGAGGCTCTATTCAAGGCACAAGCAGAGCTGGATATTCAATTAAAAAAAGAAGAGAAATTTTGGAGGTAAAAAGCTGAATTTGAATGGTTCAGGGATGGGGAAAGAAACATTAAGTTCTTTCATACGATAGTGAAGGCGAGAAGAAGTAGGTTAAAGATTTCTCAAATAGAATGAAGATGGGGACTGGCTAGATGATTAAGAAAGAATAGCAGAGGAGGAGGTCAAGTTTTTTCAAAAGCAATTCTCTAAGGGGGAAGAGAACACTAACTTTGACATATTGAATGAGTTGCCCAGAGTGGTCTCAGAACAACAGAAAGAGGAGCTGAACAGAATTCCAGATATTAAAGAAATTCAGCAAGCTATAATGGGACTAAGCAGGACTAGTGCAGGAGGTCCAGACAGAATGACAGGTGCTTTCTTTTAGGATGCATGGGAGATTATAGGAACTGATATAATATAGTTATAGCTTTCTTTTGTGGGTTTAAGTTACCTAAATTTGTGACTCATACAAATTTAGTACTTTTACCTAAAAAGTTAGTGATTAACACTTTTTCAGATATGAGTTCTATTTCTCTTAGTAATTTCTTGAACAAGATCTTTTCAAGAATTATACATGAGAGGATTAAATCTGTGTTACCAGATATAATCTTTGAAGAACAAGAAGATTCTGTACAAGGCAGGAGTATAGCAGAGAACATATTGATGGTGCAGAAAATAGTGGCAAATATCAGAAAAAGGGGTAAAATCCTAAATTTGGTGATCAAATTGGACATGATGAAGGCATATGACAGAGTTGACTGGTTGTTCCTTACTAAGGTTTTAAGGAATGTGGGATTTGGTGAAAGGCTCATAGATATGGACTATAGACTTGTAGGAAATAATTGGTACTCCATATCAAAAGGTTTCTTCAGGTCATATAGAGGATTGAACCAAGGTGATCCCCTATCACCCACTTTTTTTATTATTGCAGCAAAGGTAATGTTCAGAGCATTGAAGTCTTTGATACAGACAAAAGAATTTAAGATGTTTCGATTACCTAGGGGGAGTCCAAAGTAGAATCACTTTGCATTTACAGATGATATGATAATTCTATGCAGAGCTGAACTTCACACAATGCAGCTTGTGACTAATACATTAGAGAAATATGACAGAACATCTAGTCAGAAGATCAACAAAGAGAAGAGTTCCATTTACCTACATAAGGGTGTCTCAAGGGGTAATCATAATGGCTCAGGTAGCTACTAGAATTCTAAGAGAAGATTTCCCATTTACCTATTTAGGATGTCCTATTTTCCATATGAGAAAAAAAAGGACTATTATCAGTCAATGATGAGCAGAATTAGTGGAAAATTACCAGAATGGAAAAGTAAGCTACTGTCTTATGGAGGAAGGGCTATTCTAATAAAAAATGTATTATAAAGCATACCAATACACTGTTTATTAGTGATGAACCCTCCTCGTAATGTTATAACTACTATCCAAAGGTTTTTTGCACAATTTTTCTGGAGTAGTCATATAGGAGAAAAGAATAGACATAGGGTGAAATGGAATAAGCTTTGTCTGCCAGAAGAAGAAGTTAGGTTGGGATTCAAAAAGGTTCAAGATGTTTCTATGGCACTATTCTGTAAACTGTGGTGGAATTTTAGAACTAAGAAAATAATATAGAGTAGATATATGCATACCAAGTATTGTAAGAGATTATATCTAAATGAAGTGATGTGGAAAAAAGGAGCAGGAACTCAGGTCTGGAAGAAAATGCTACAAGCAAGGGACTTGGTGGAGCATCAAATTTATTGGAGAATCGGGAAAGTTAATTCCAAGATCTAGTTTGATAATTGAATTAAGGAAGGGGATTTGTATAATATTCTGGAAAGTTCAAGAGAGTGGGATGTAGAGTATCAGCAAGTAAAGGATTTAATTCAGGAAGGTCAATGGAATATGCATGCTATTAATCAATTGTTTCCCAAGAAAGTGGCAGATCATATTATGCATACCATCAGAGTAGCTATCCAAAGAGAGCAAAAAGACATCTCTATATGAAAGCTGGATTCAAATGGTAATTTCATGGTGTGATTAGCATGGAATTACATAAGGTAAAGGGAGGAGGTGAATGGAATATACAAGAATATTTGGGTCAAAGGACTGCCTATTAAGATGGCCTTTCTAATATGGAGGACCTGGAAAGAAAAAATTGCAGTGGAGGAAAACATGAGAAGGTGGGGAATAGAGGACCCTACTAGATGTTGGTGTTGCACAATACCTAATCAGGAAACACTATAACATGTGTTTCTAAGATCAGTTGCTGCTAACAGGACTTGGTCTTACTTTTATTCTTTTGCAGGTATCACAGTTAATGGGCAAAGTCCAAGGGAATTAATTCTCACATGGTGGAATGCTGAGGTACATAGAAAAGATAAAGTTTGCTATCAATCCATTCCTAGCATGATACTATGGGAATTATGAGAAAGAAAAAAACAACTCAAAACATGATGGGAAAAGCTTGTCAACTCACAAAGTAATATTCAATATTAACAAAAATATTGGATTATTACTTAAAGTGAGGAACCCTAGACAAATATTTCCATCAATGTGGCAACCATACAGAAGGAGTTGGAAAAAGGAAGAATGCATATAAAATTCACCAAAGTGGAATGGAAATTTCTAGAGGAGGGATGGATAAAGTATAACACAGATGAAGCATCAAGAGGAAATCCGGGGATCAGTTTATGTGCATTTTGCTTAAGGGATGGAAAGGGAGATCTAATGCATGCAGAAGGAGCAAGAATTGAAGATACAACAAATAGTGAAGCAGAAGTATATGCAATTCTAAAGGCAGCAATTCACTATAGTCAAACATAATTTAACAAAATCAGTATTCAAACATATTCAATGGTTATATTAAAAGTATTGACTAATGAGTGGCAATGCCCATGGAATTTACTAGACATTAAAGAGCAGATTATTTCACTATTGCAAGCAAAGAAGATACAATTCAAGCATATAATGAGGGAAGGGAATCAACTAGCAGACTACTGTGCAAATCTAGCCATTGATGGAGGTGAATTCAAGTTTACTTCTTTTCAACAACTAGACAGCAAAGCAAGGAGCATCTTAAATAGTGACAAATTACAATGTCCTTACATCTGAATTACAGCAAGGAAAGGATGAAAGAAGAGAAGGCGGTTGAAGGCTATAGCATTTACAAAGAGCATTCATCACAGTCAATACTTACATACTCTAATAGCACTAAAAAGAGGAAAATGTTGCTAGGCTATAGAACTTCTGCCATCAAAATGGACTCTTAATAAAGTGAGAGGGTCATTGGATTCTTATGCTATGAGTACACCTGGGCGACAGCATCATGTACAAGTTTTCATGGGTCCGAGCATCCCAAAATCTCTATCCCTTCCAAACCTATAAGTTAAAGAAATGGTAACAGCAGAAGAAGAAAACTAAGAAGAGGAAGCAGAGGAATACACTACTTACATGGACATGCAAGATGGACTAGGGGTCTAGAACCTTCGATTTAGCACAAAAAAACATAACAAATCCCATCCACCAGAGAACTCAACTGATGACACATAAAATATTCTTAAATCAGCAAAACAAATCTGAAAAAGGATTGAAGCGTGAAGCAACAAAGAAGCTAAAAAAAGATTCTTACTTCTGAGAGCTGAATATCAAGGCGGAGGAGCAATTCAAGGTCAAGCAGTTGATGACCCAAAGTAGCAACCTCAGTATCTTGGCAATTCAGAAGTGGCGCAGACGTCTTGTTTCACCTGTGGTTGAGAGCAAACAGAGGAAATGGAAAGCTTTAACTTTATGAAACCCTACATTTTGTTTTCATATGTCTGAAGGAACGGGTATGGGCCAATTTATTGAACACGGTACAAGCCCAATGTTTAGTATTTATTTTCAGATTGGGTTGGCCCAACAAATGTAAATTCCTTTAATTTTCAATTTTGATTAATAAAACACCACTATTAATTTTTTTTTAAAAAAAAAAAAGGGTCTTAGCATAAGTTAGGATCCAATTACATTTCTTACCACATATTTTCCTAATTACATAACATCCCATAATAGATAGTTTTTGGTACATATTTTTAGTTGTGATATATATTTGATTTGATACATTTTCAACTAATCAGTTAGTTAAATAAGAAAGAAATAGGATCGCATTAATTTGGGCAAGTGAATCACGTTTCAGCTCTTTTGGAAAGAATCATTAATATCTAAATCATAATAAAAAAAATTAAAATTATCCAAGAGATTCATATCAATTTCATATGACAAAATGGCTCGATGGACCCTTGTACTATGTCTGTTTTATAATGTGGATACTCCTACTTACATGTTTGTCATCTGGACCCTTAAACCCATTAAAAAATAATATTCTAAACCATTTGACCGTTGATCGAACCTATGGCATTAAAATGACTGAGTAGGACGAAACGCGTGTAGGCACGCGACTGGGGTGCGGGTGAGGGTTATTTTTTGATTAATTTTATATTAAAATAAATAAAAATAATTTTTTTAAAAAAAGTAATATTAAAATTTAAAAATAAGGGAAGTCAGTCTTTTCTCCATATAACCTCCCCTCTCTTCTACACATGGTTTCTCTCTCCTTTCCCCCATCGTCTACATCCACCACCACCGTTCTCATCCACCACTATCCCGTCCATTCCAGTGGTGATTTCTGACAGGCTTGTCACCAAAATTGACAACAGTGGTTGGATTTAGCTGTTTGAGATTGTTAATGGAGTTTTGGGTCGAATTTTTGATGGGATGGAGCAGATGGCATGGTTTTTCGATTGATTTTCGGCAAGAACTCATCGAAAATAGTGAGCTTCCATGCGTTTTTCCTCTCTCGTGTCTCTCTCTGATCACTCTTCTTTTTCTCTGCTTTCTCCCTCAATCCTTTCCCTCTTTAAATTTCTTTCTCGATTTCTCTCTACTCTCCCTCCATTCTTTTTGCGTCTTCTCATATTTCTCCCTTTTTTGCTCAATTTATGTGTGTGAATCTATGAATTTGGTGTGTATGGATTATTGTGTGTCTATATCAGCTTATGTGTGTGTATGGTGTGTCGTGTGTGTTCTGTTTAGTGTGTGAGTGTATGTATTTGTTCTTATTCAATGGGAACGGCTTGGGGCTGCAATGGGATATCTCCTACAATGGTGTTGTGTATGTGTGGTGGTGGTGGTAAAACTTTACAAGTTTTGGAAGGTGTCGAGGTAGGTGCGGTCGTGGAGATGGAGAAGAAATCCCCAGCCCCCCACCATTTTAATTTTATTTTTTTAATTCTCAATTTAGTTTTTTTATTTTTAAAATATTCATTCTTATGCGGCATTTAATGTAGTATTTAAAATAATATGGAAGCTGATGTAAAATTTAATATAATATTTAAAAATGACGGGGAGGAGAGTGTGTTACACATACCGAAATAACGTTTAAAATATTATTTTTTAATGGATTTAAGGGTTCATATGACAAACATGTAAGTAAGAGTATCCACATTATAAAATAGACACAGTACAATAGTCCACCGAGCCATTTGTCATTTCATATTTCAATTTGGCTAAATTTTGTATCTCTCTTTTTTCTTCTTTCTCAAATTTTCAATTCTCGAATAGTTTGAATCTAATATTGTCATTGAAGATTGTGTTGGTGTTGTTACGAAATTCAGGACTTTGAACTTTTTAGATCAGGTACAAGGTATATAAAATTGATGAAATTGTGATTCATGAAAAAGCATCGTACTGAGATTTAATGATTGTAATATCAATTCATCTTAAAATTGATAAATATCTGAAAGAAGTTTAGGCGAAATACATTGTTTAAGGAAATTCAACAGCAATAGAGATTCATAATGATATGGGCGTAGAGTTTTTTTTTTTAGATTCTAAAATTTATGTAGCTATTATCGTAATTCATTATGAATATATAAAATTCAGATGATACATATGTAGTAGAAATTAAAATAACCTAAATAGTTGTGTTTTTGAAAAATTTTTGAATATACATTATTTTGATATATTTTTCTTATGTATTTGAAAATATGAATCAGCGACTACGAGAAAAATGCAAGTTATGTTTACAAATTAATACATGTTGTCTTGATGTTAAAGGTAGGACAATGTAGTTATATGCATCAATTATAATCATTAATATATCTTTTTATATGTTTCAAGTAATACTTTTTCTATATTTATATAGGAGTATCTTTTTTATTTAAATAGATGTTCATCATAATTCATGGATGCATACATCAACAATTCATGAAAAATACTTTTTTTTATTTTTATACATTTTTACATAGTGTAATATATATGAGTCATGCATGTACCTTGAAAATTTATGCTGGTGATATATTTTTATGATTTATATGTTTTTCATACATTCTTTGATACATCTGACACTGTGCTAGAAAGGTCTTAATTATTTTATACGAATCATATTTTTATCAAAATTACTTATATATATGTTATATGTCAGATTAATGCAGACTTGATATGTTTTTCTAACACAATAATATATAAATTTGCTAAAACAGTATGATAAGCGAAGTACTACATGTCATTAATTGAAAATAGAAATTTCAGTCTCGAAAGTTAACTACTGGCAAACTACCGGTTAATTGTCCAATCAAAAAAAAATTAACACACAAAAATGAAAACTATCAAAAAACAACTACTACGTTTAGGCTTAGGTGGGTCTTGATTGTCGCTAAAATATTCATTCTTTGCCTTCAACCCATAATTCCATAAGTGTAACGTATATCTAGATAGATGAAGCTCAGAATTAAAATCTGAAGAAGTATTTTAACTTCATCATTTAAAAATTCAGCATATACCGTCACATACGATCCACAGCCCCTGAAATATATAAGTGTATATATGTCATGTAATGTAAAGTACTTATGTAAGATCAATATCTTAAAATAAAAATATGACATATACAGTATGTCGCTTGACAGTTGAACAATTTCATCAACATATTGAATATCAAATGCATGTTGGTCAGACTTTTCCTTGTAATCCCTTCTTCTTTGAGAATTCCTTTGAGTTTTGAGACAATTTTGCGATTATGTGCGCTACCGTGTCGTAAATTATGTGAAGACAACTTATTGAACCCCAAACTGATGTTCTATAAAATTTGGCATGTGTATCGATTTGACTTGAATATCCAACAAGGTAAATAAGATAGGTTGGACACACAACATTAAACTATATTCTGATATGTATCAAATGTATAAAATAATTATGTTGATACATATACTGATTGACGCATATGTAAAATGTATCAAACTATTATAGCAGTATTACACGAACAATATCTGTCATAAGAAATGTATCAAACAAATGCATTAAATGTGCACAGATCAAATGTATCAAAAAAAAAAATTGACTAAATTTTATATATATCTAAAGAAAACATTGATGGTTTTGTACCATGTAACGTTTGGGAGTATGGTGCATCTCCCTTGCTTCGTCCTGATCCGTTATTTACATGTTTGTGGTGTCAGTTCTTGCAACATAATCTTCTCGAATCTTTCTCATCTTTACGGGGTCTTTGTGATGTTTTGATATTTTTTTTGTGAATATGATCAGAAGTGTGATTAAAAAAATTTGGAATAAAACCTCCAACTTCATCAAAAATTGATCAGAAGTGTGGTAAAAATTATCTGAAATAAAACCTCCAACTTCATCAATCGCTGAATCAATAATGTTGTTTTCAATTTGGGTAATTCCCTTGCTGAATGAGGATAAATCATCACAAGTCATTAAAAAGAATCAAAAAAATAATAAAGCTACAATAAGATGTATTTTGAAAAAGAGAATAATTTACTTAAGATCTACTTCAACAATCAACTCATTTTTAAAAAAAAATCAAAGAAAAAATTGAAATCAATTTGACTTCAACTTGTTGGATGTAAAAAGTTGTTGGAGGTGAAGATAAAGTGATGGAAACTCAATAGTAGAAAAAAGTTACCGATTATTTTGGGGTGAGAACCTTTTAAGAAATTCAATGGCGAGATTTGAGGTGTCATAGGCAAATGCCATTGAGAGAAGAGAGATATGTATCAAGAGAAAAGAAATGTGAGATTTTATGATATATTTTTAAAAATATGGGATTGTTGATATTAATGAGCCTTTAAGTTTGATGGTTTGTATAATTTATCCCAAACAAATACATTTACACTTAAATATTATATTTTACACCATGTTCTCTTTAAGACAACCCACAATAATGACTAAATTATAGAACTCCCTAAGACATTTAATTTAGCTATTATGGGAGGCTCCCTATCTACATTCTGTCCTGTTGGGATGTTATACTCAATTCTCATGGAATCCTTGCTTCAAGATTCAGAAAGGCCAAGCTAGATTAATATAAAAGGGATACAATGACACTGAGCCTCCTCAATTCCTTCTTTTGTTTTATATACCAACAACCAATTGGTGAGAAATGAAGCTATATTCTTCATCAACTAATAATTTCAAATGTTATATACTATACCACCGGTCATATTTCTTTTCTTTCTAAAGCGAACTCCGTTAGATATGAGAAGTACCATATTTTTAGTTCTTCCAATTTTGGAAGTTGTGAACCAATTCAATGATCATACATGTGATGATCATATAGACCAATTCTCCAAGAAAAATGTGGACTTTGATTGCAGCCCTTTTCTTAAGTAGGTGAAGTTTTTCATTTAGTTTTTCTTGCTTGTTTTGTTTCTCACAGGCATTAGGCATATCACAACTAAATGAAATGTGGAATGTCCTGTACACTATATCGTTGTTAGTTTCACTTATGAATTCTTTTGTGGTGAATTTTCAAATAGAATGTACAATCTTGGACTGTTAGAAATCATAAGTCTTGGCTTGGATCCTGATATGTAGGGGTGTACAGACTAAACCGTCAAGTCAAATCGAACCGACGAACCAAATCAAATCGAAAAAAGAAAACCGACTTATGAGTTGGTTTGATTGATTTGGCGTTAGAAAAAAAAAATCGACCATTCTTGATTTAGTTTGGTGTTGACCAAAAAAAAGTCAAACCAAACTCGAATCAAACCGACATAATATATATTTATATATATTAGTTTACTCGCACATGTCTCACACGTGTAACCTTTGATTATTTAAAATTAGATGATTTTGTCTATTGCGAAAGCTTATATAGATATTTATATATAACTTTATTATAAAAAGTTAAATAGTAATATACTCAAATAGAGTGAATTATAAATTTTTACAAAGATATCTAATTATAATAACATTACTTGCTTACAAATCTTATGTCAAAAAAGGACTAAAATTGGACACAACAGTAAAATTAAAACTTTATCAATTACATGCATAAAAGATGATTAAAGAAACATTCCTAGAGAAAAAAATGTAGTATTGTCGAAGGCAGAAATAATTGAGAGAATAATACCTTAAAAATTTGTGATGAAGAATGTTGAATAACAATCTTTTATATATAAGCATTCAGATCCTCCTCCTTACATAAATATCAATCGAATTTCGTGTTCATATCTCAAATCTAACAAATCTATATAGTCAGATTTTTTAAGTAGATATTTGAATTATATTTAGTTGAATTCCTACCTCTACATTTGTATTTGGCTGCATATCATCAATTCTTTAAATTTAGATTATGAGGATTAAATATCCACATGTGATTACAAGCAGTCAAAACATTCACACATAAACTAAAATCAACTCAATCAAACCCAACCTTCGATAGAGGAGGGTACTATGCATAATGTGATATTGGTGAAAATGACTATACTACAAACAACTTTTTTGCTTGAATTTTGTTTTGTTCTTTGAACTTCCGCCGCCTTTTTTATGTTATTCTCCTAAATTAGTATTACGATTTTCTTTAACATAAATAACAATTAATATGTCTTACTTAGAAATAATATGGATTTCTATAGTGGTTGAATTGTACATAAAAGTTGCGATATTACAAAAAATATGACTCATAAATAAAAAAGAATTTAATCTCCTATCCTAATTCGTGATCTTGACATAATTTTTTTAATAAAGAAAAATGGGATTGGAGCCCTTTTTATGTTACAGTAATCAAAATTATGTCACGATTACGCAAAGAAAGTAAAAAAAAAAAAAAAGAGCAATAAACCTTTAATTTTTGACAACTTCATTCGACGGTAATATACTTATCTAATTTTTCGATTAGAAACTTTCAACTAAAAGAGAAATGCAAAAAATTATCACAAGAGAAAATCAATGTCAATTGTTGATTATTATTCTTCATATATAATCTTTAAAGGTATGATTTAAAAGAAATAAATAAAGGCAAAAGGGATGATGATAATGATAGTAAGAAAAGACGTAAATCAAAACTAAAATAAAAAACAAAAGTACAATATAAAAATTTGTTTTGTATAAATTTTGATCTAAAATATTACTTAAATAAAATTATAAAGAATATTTTTTATATAACGCAAAATTTTATTTTTAGAAGTACTAAATATTACCTAGATTAAATAATCAAAATCAACAAATATATAAAAATCCTAAAACTCATGCGTAGAAACAATAAATTAAATTTATTCTATTTATTAAGTTTTCCTTTTATAAATCATATAATTAAATATAAATTTTTTTGCCTTCTTTTTTTCACGTGCACAATGATTTTTATTTTTTTTAACTTTGATTTATCCTACAATTTTATTCATAATATTCTACTTATTCTTCTTTATAATTTTAAATTATGAAGTACTACAAGTTTTTAGTTTATCGGAATTCTTTCTATATATTTTAGAAACTATTAAATTTTTTATATATATTTTAAAAGTCTTTAATCCAATTAAATAATAAATTGAAAAAAATGGTAAATAAATAATTATATCTATTGCAGAAGCTTCTAATGAAAAACAAAAAATTCAAACATCATTTTGAAGATTCTTCGCATTTTTAATATAGTATAAATATAATATTTAAACTTTTTTATATATAAAATATTAGTTAGAATCTAATTTTTAAATATTTTTTCAACTAATTTTAGTAATTTAGTAATTTTTAATAATTTAAAAGTAGATGTAGATATATATTTAAATTTGAGCCTTTAAATTATAATATTTATTCATTAATTATTAATTAAATTATTCAAAACTCAATATAAACTTAAAATCTAAACATTTTACTCTTCATCTAACTTTTTTTTAATTTCAAGAGAGTTTTATTCTTCATTTTTTTCACAATTATGGCTTTTTAATTTCAAAATAATTTTTCGCTCCTCATGTTTTTCATAATTATAATTTTTCATTAATATAAGTGAAAACATATTTGATCTAATCACAATATAATTATAAAAAATAAATATTATTAAAAAAAACCCAAAAAAGACTAAAATCTAAATTAAAAAATAAATTTTATGTTGATTTGATTTATAATTTTAATAATTCAACATGATTGATTTAATTTTTTTTTTAATAAACCAAACCAAACCAATCTAATACACCTCTGTATGTGTAACAATAGCAACTTTCGTATTTTTTTTTGGGGGTGTCATTTACCTCAAGGGTTAGAGTGAATTACTCATTACTTTCTCTAAGGCCAAAAGAATTAGAATACGTATCTCATCAATTGACTTATTTTGATAACTCGGTACAAACTTCCATTCATTTTATCCTCTTAATAAGAGACTCAAATTCACAACCTTAAGCTATTTCCAGAAATATTAATGATTAGAATTCAAAGCCTTAAGCTATTTCCAGAAATACTCACGCCAAACGAGGCTCGTTTTATCCATCATAGAAGTACCTATTAATCTCTGCTTACTTTCAACTCCAAAGCATTTGAGTAAAATCAAGATTGATGTCATATTGATAAAGATTGGTGCCTTCTAATTGGTAAGTAAAATTTATATTTGTTAAATTATAAGAACTTCATGAAAATTGAACTCCATGGATGTCAGGCTCAGTCGCTTCTTGAATTAGAATCATATTTAACATTAACAAAAAAATTTAAAAAGTGCAAAGAAAGAGATATGGATCAGAATATCTGGCTTGGATTTTCCCCCAAAAGGAGAAAATACATAAAAAGCGCTCAGTAATTTCAGCTTCGATCATCTGGGGAAATATTCATCACATCCATACGTAAAATTCATTCAAAATAAATTGCTGACCTCAAACAAACCAAGAAATACCAATTTTTTAATCTACATTTAACATCAAGAAAATTAGAGAAAAACCACTACTGTTGAGCTGAATATAAAAATCAAAAATACTTATTTTTAAATCTACACGGACATTTAAGAATTTTTTTAAAAAAAAAAACGAACAAATGGAGATGTTACTAAACGAAAACTTAAAAAAAAAAACTAGAAAATAGAAAAAGGGCTGATGGAGATTGGAGTTCCTCTCAAACAAATGCCTCGATTTGTCTTCATACATTTTAAAAGAATGGATTATCAGACTCGTCATCCGTGTTGTTCATCACTGAGAAACTCCCAAAACCACCATAAACTAGCAAAAATAATGAAATCAAAAGTTTTTTTCAAGAAACAAAAAGAACAAGTGAAATTTGTAGGCAAGAATTGATTGCCCTTATGATATACTAGCACTAGACTAGTTAGCCAAAAAAATAAAGCACAGACAAGAATGGCAAATGAGAGATGCAACTATAGTTTACGAAGCAGTTGTTCTTATAGGTTTAGCGTTAGGGTTTCTATCACCAGAAGGGCTTCAAAAAAATTATTTGGGCCTGCTATTTGTGGGCCTGTAGAAATTCTTTGTTTACTATGCAAAATACTACAATTTTTAATTTTTTAATTAAAAAGAGAGAAATAATATATATTCCACTAAAACAGCATGTGTATTAAGGGAAAAGGGTCAAATATACTTCTCTACTTTCATTAATTGATTAATTTTGTCCTTTGTTATAGGGTCTATTTATACCCACACTGTTAACAAACTTGTCAAATATATCCTTCAACTTAACACTTTTCACTTTCTTACCAAAATTGCCCCTTTCAGTTATATAGGGAAAGAGGATTAGTTGATTAACACTTTTCAACTAATCAACAAACCAAAAATGCCCTTGATGAGAACATTAACAAAACAAAATCACCATTCATTCATAATTAAAATTATAAAAAAGAACTATGTACTGATATAATTTTTTGGCATTTTTAGTTCTTTCTATCTTACCTTCGCTCCTAGTGATTCTTTCCACCAATTTCTCACTTTTTAAAATAGCCTTTGCAATGACCTTCATTTTCCTGACGTTCTTCGTTATTTTCATCTGTACTTCCTTGGTTTTTCTATATGATCTACCTATATTTGGTTTTGGAGCTGCTAATTCCGAAGTATCCATTGCCTGGGGACCCGTGATCGTCTGGTCAGTGGAAACATCCATTACAGCTGGGCCATTTCTCTTCTTGTTTCTGTTCTTCGCCATAGCTAAACGAAGGCAAAGACTATAGCTAAATTATCTTGATTTGCTTAATATATGATGTTTAGATTGTACAAAGCAGTTTGAGGAATCTGCTTCCCTTTCTAAACTTTTGTGCATTTCATCCGTGTTTTTTTTTTTTGGTATTTTTTAGATCCATTGTGAGAAAGTCTTAGGTCAGTGGTTATGTGGTGAAGCTGATGGCGAGAAAATTGGGAATTGAACTTATTTCACTCCGTTTTGCTCGAAGACGATGAAAATGAAGGCATGGTGGAACCATTTTTCAAAAACATGGAAAACCACAAAAGCCCAGCTCCCATATATTCATTTGGATGAGAATTAATTTGACCGATTTTCGTAAAATTATGATTCTTTATTCAAAGTAAAACTACTTTAAAATTTGTGTGATTCTTTAATATAGTGTTATTTAATTTGTTTGATGATATATCAATTCTTTTTCTTAATTTTTTCAGCCATGAAAGAGTAATTTAATCTGGAGTTCACCCTCTTTAGGGTCGTTAATTTGATTTTATTTCGTTAAAATTTTTCTGTAGATTATGGGTCAAATTAAATGAGAATCCATTTGTAATGGGTGATTTCAATTTTAAAGGGGCAATTTTGATATGAATGTGAAAAAGTGTTAAGTTGAAGAGTACATTTGACAAGTTTGCTAACATTAAGGGGTCGTTTGGTAGAGTGTATAAGATAATACTTAATAGGGTGTTTTAGTAATGCTGGGATTAGTAGTACTGGGATTAGTAATACTGGATTAGTAATGCTGGAATTATTTTTTATGCAGTGTTTGTTTTGATGTATTGAAAACAATATGTATTGTTATATTTTAAAAAGAATATTATTTGTTTACAAAAAAACCCTTGACATACAATAACTTTGTATATTTACTTTGCAAAGCTTTATTATTCTTTTTTTTTTTTAAAAAATCAACAATATAACTATAGTAATAACTTATTTTGGAATTTTAAGATTTAATCATTCACTTACAAATAAAATAATTTGTTATCTTTTCTTTATTTTCTTGTTGTTCGCACTTTGTGGTGTTCTTAAGTTGGAGGGGATACGTGTAACTTTTGAATAAGACAATTACATCGTTGTTAACATAAAATTGTGTTCCGTAAAGTGTTAAATTTAAGATATTTTTTTTATTTGTGATACATTCTATTTACAAAATTAAAGCTATATGCAACCATGCAATTTGTTTCGGGTTTTGACAAACAAGTATTTTCTAAGTTAATGGAGTAGTTTTTTTAATGATTAAAATTATCTAGAGGAATATTATCATATTGAAAATTGAAAAGAAATAACTCATATTGAATAAAGTAAAAAAGATTTAAAAAACATTTAAAAGAATTTAAGGGCATTTTTGTATTTATTAATATTTATCCATGGATTGTAATCCATGGATTACTAATCCAACCAAATTGGATGTATTAGTTAGACACCCTATAATACCATATAGGGTGTATAACTAATCCATGTATTAGTTATACATTACTCCTTATTTGCTACCAAATATTGTATTAATTTATCCTACATTTTAGTACATGGATTAGAAAAATAAACCCTCTTACCAAACGACTCCTAAGGGTATAAATAGCCTCATAGTACAACAAAGAGCAAAGTTAGCGAATTAATAAAAGTAGAAGGGTATATTTGATCCTTTTCTCTATGTTTAAATATCTTATTCTTCTCTCATTTTTAAATCTGTCTTCCTCGTTCGATTCTGTGGCCAGTTCCCTACTGTTTAGTGCGCTGACAGTAAGAACAGACTTTGGAATACCTTGGGAAACCAAAAAAAAAAAATCTGTCTTCCTCTCCAGATTGAAATCCCGTTGCGTTGTTCACTCTTTTATCATCCAAATATATAGTTTAGTGGTTACATTTCCTTCATCTAACCAAATGGAGTAACATAAAACCTTCTTGTTTCATCTTCCACATAAATCTTCCCGCTCTCCAAAATGTTCTTAGGTCATATACAAAATGTATTCCAATGCTGATGTTTTCCAAGCAAAATCCAAGCCATCAAAATGACTTTTTTGCTTAAATTGCATCGATTTTTCTCTTTACTAATTATACGGGGAATATATTTATTAAGAAATCACAGGTACATAAAGGTTCCTTAATAGAATAAATCTGCATCATGAACAGTTTCTGCAACCATCTGCGATTGTGAATGAGAATTTATCGCAGTCCCAAATACTATTGCCTCTGTTTCATATTAGTTGACCTATTGACTTGGCACGTCCATTAAGAAAATATTAATTAGTAGGTTATTTTATCAAATTAGTCTTATTAATTATGCTTTGAAAATATAAATTTTAGTAAATACACCTTATTTAGTCATTTAATGTGAAGAGTAGTATTGAAAAAATATAATAAAATCCTCTTAATTTCATCAAATGAATAACTAAATTAAAATAAATATTTTGAGAAAGAGGATCAACTAAAACGAAACGAAGGAACATTTACTCTGTAATTAACTGAATTTACTTCAAAATGTTTAGCTATTAAAAAAAGTCATTTATCATACACTCTTGACTCTTCCTAAATTTATCCTTATTGCCTCATTGATAAGCTCACAGAATAATAGAAATTGCTAAAGAAGCAAACATTTCACAGGAAATAAGAGTTAATAGCTTAAATGGTCACTCAACTTTACATTTTTATTTCAGAAAATCACTTAACTTTAGACTTTACTCACAAAGTCACTCAATCTATTTTATTATATTTTAAACCAGTATAATTTCTTTTATTAACAAAATTTTTAAAAATATAAAATATTAATCTAATGACCCTTTTACCCTTTATCCTGTATTCCCCTTGCATTGCAGCTTTTCCTTTCCACTTTTCATCTTTCCTCTTCTCCTATTTACTCATCTGTTGTGTCATTTCTTGAATTTTCACTGACTTTGTCAATAGTAAGAAGTTCAACATAAAGGACGACCCTGTGAAAGCCCTAGGTGTTGTTCTACTGCCTGCCTAGACAGACACCGATGTCTTGTAACTGACTTCGGTAATGTTATCACTCTCACAAATTTATTTTAGAACACGTTAAGTTGTTTGGCTTTTTTTAAAAAAACAAGCATCAAGTTTTTCTAAGGCACATATTCTAATCAAGACAGAGTCTTCTGAAAATTATTTGGGTGCTTGAAATTACGTCACATATTGGAAACAATTTATCTATCTTCATGAAGTAGGGTAAAGTTGCGTACACACCACCCTCCCCTAGATCATAGAATTCAGTGTTTCAAAAATATCATGCCGGGTATCCACACTTCACAGAAGTCGTGATGTGATTTGTTTTAGACTCTATAGGAAGAAAAAGAAGTAAAACTCTTTCAAATTGGTATAGAGGCAAAAGAGACCATATCATATCACAATCATATCCTAATACACAATACAAGAATATCCTAAGTAATAAAAAGAGTTTGCATGAAACAACCTTGTTTATCTTCATATTCATATCTTCAAGGTACAACAATGCTAATTCAATAACATAGGTCATAATTAGCTGTATGTAGTAGTTCACACAGTCATTACACAATTTTTGGAGGGCCATTTTCAATTATATTGTGCCTTTTCAATAGTCCAGTTCAAAAACTCTACAACGATGTTCCAATCTCTATCTTGTATGCATATACACAAATCATATATAGGGCAGGCAGAATATTATTCTAGTAAGTGCAAATCAATAAAAATTCACTAGTATTAATAAACTTGAAGTTACAAAGCAAAACAACCCATGATTTGCATAATGATATGTTACGTAATTAAAGTTGAGCTTAATAAGTTAGGCCTACATTTGAGAGCAAAATAATCATAACATGAATACATGAAATACTCGAAAAAATAAAACCAAACATTTCTCCAGTAAGGGTTTACCCAGAGGACTAAAACCACCAGTTGTATCAAATGAAATACTCTAGAGGTTGGTATCAAATGAAAGAAAGAGTAAAAGGGTTGCTAAATGGATATTTTGTATTTTTCAGAATTTGTTATTAAAAAAAAAATTCACATAAGCAAAAATTAGTTTAAAAAATAATAAAATAGGTTGGGTAACTTTGTGAGTAAAACATAAAGTTAAGTGACTTTCTGAGTAAAGTTCAAAGTTAATGACAAAATCCAAAGTTAAATGACTATTTAAGTTATTAACTCCAGAAAATAACACATGCATTACAGAATGTACCACTAATATGCTGTAAAAACACAGGCTATGACAGCTGATAATAATGGCAGATTAGGCTCAAAATTTACGGAGAGAACGAAATCGGCAACTGTGTTGCAAAGAATCTTTTTTTACAAGATACAAAAAGTGGTTACATCGTGTGATGCGGCAGAAAAATAAGAGAACTAAAGAATATCATATAATTAACTGTATCTGTGCTTCTGAATGGTCTTTATTCTCATACACCCTGAGATCACTGTGAATTGAACAAAATCTACATAACAAAAATGACTTTACTACAAAAGAAAAACATTTGATACAAACTGCTTAATGAAAATTGTGGCACCAATTCCACCAGCCCTTAAAAGCATGCAGAGGAAATTAATATTTGCCATGAACAAGTATACCCGATCCATAAGAATGGTCAGCATCACTGTTCAGACATACAACGCTCCAATCAGTTTCCTCATTAGAGCAAGCTAATCAACCCAAAGATGATAACTTACTGAGAAAGGCATTTGGCGTTTATCCAATGAGAGGTTTCTAGACAAGTGCAAAGAAGAGTAACGTAGAAAGCATCAGTGTTACCACTAGCTTTAGCGAAGAAACCTTCCATATGTTACCAGCATTTGGCATATAAGGATATGAATCAGGAGGTGGCATGACACAATTATCCCCATTGAAATAAACTCTGCGTGGAAAAGCCCACCCCTTCTCAAAAGTGAAAGTCGATAAATCCTTGCGGAATAGCAGCTCGGACTGCACGTTTCCTAATGGACCAGCTTGCATGAGCAGATCATTGTAGAATTTCATACCCCAGAGCATAGCAGTGTCATCTGTAAAAGTTCCAGGAGGTTAGCCATATCATTCAATCTCTAAATTGATCCGGAAATCATAGTATTTCCAACCCAAAGCATGAAATGAAATTCTTTAAAGTAGTGAAACGATACTGCTGGAAATCCATCGAATGTATTTAACAGTAAAGTAGTAGCGACTAGTTCATGAAAGCTTTAATTATAATAATAGATAAAAAGCTTACTTATTGCTCCATAAGGAGTTAATGACTTGTAATGGAAGCTGAATAACTGAGTAAGGTTGTCGAAGTTGGGATGCTGGACAACTAAGTTCCATTGTGTATAATTCATATTGTAATTGAAGTTAGTTATAGTGACCTTCACCCTCCAATACTCCTTGTAGTTGAGTTTCACATGCCAGTGAATTCTAATAGGGCACATATGACTTGTGCACTGAACCAAAGGAGCATAGTTGTTTTTTCCGAGGCCTGAAACAACTGAAGCAAGGTGTGGTTCGTCTTGACTGCGAGCAGCAAAAGATGGAAGTAAATACCAACATTGTTAAGAACAAAACTATGCCAAAAAATTGAAGGAAAAAGACGTGTTTTGCAGGACTTACTCTACACAATTTCCATGCTGAGTGCCATTCTTCTGGCAGCCGCAAGTGCATGTTGGGCACGGTACAATGGTGTCATTGTAGAAGGATGAGAGGGAGACACAACATGTAGGAGTTTTTTGAGCTAGGAACTGTGAGTATGTGCATGTGACATTCCAAGTCACTGTCATCAACAACACAAATAGTTAGAAATTAATGCTCAGGGTAATTATGAAAATCTTAATGATAAAGATAGTGTAGTTAAGGTGTTTAAAGAATAATGCAAATGCTTTGCAAGGAAAAGATAATAGCCTTTAAAGAGGAAGGTATTCAAGAATTTCATAATTGTTTCATGGGCAAAGAGAAATCTCAACAACTAGAATTAGATGTCATTGACCATAAGACAAAGAATTCATGATTCGAGCCAAGTAACTTACTCATGGCCTGTGTTGCTCGTCTCCCATCATTAGTAACGAACTTGGTGGGTTTAACAATTTTAGCTGGTCCACAAGTATAACCAGGCCCTGGTGCCTTCAAGGTGAAGTTCTTCGGAACTCTAACTGTCTTATTTGTTGTTCCCGCAGCACCAACACTGACTTGGAATGAGCTAACAGCAGTTTCAGGATCTTGCCCCCATGAGTTGATCACTCCTCCCTTGCAGCAATTTGCAATCTGCAGATTGTAAGGAGTTCCGGGCAGTAAATCAACCACCGTTGGATCCTTCTTGCAGCAATGGGGAATGTTCCCTTTAAATTTTGAACAATCTCCTTGCTCGGTCGTTTGAGCTCCCATCATGTTCCATATCACCTCCTTCTTTGCCCATGTCCATCCCAAAGTCCACCCTGGTGCTTGAATATGTCTATATTGCTGGAAGTTGAACATAGTCACAACAGCCTGTCCATTGGCAATAATAATGATCAGAAACTTGCAATTTGTTGATACTAATAAGGAGAAAAAGAAGTATAGTTATATGCGGACTATGATGAGCTCCATCCAAAAAAGGATAGAGCTGTTGCTAAAGAACAAAATTTTTTGTATGCACTAAGTTAACACGCAATAACACTTGAAACAACTAATGAGTGGAAAGGCAATTGTCAAACAAACTGAGAAACTCAGTGCTATAGATGCAGACTGGTTGTTCTAGTCCACATTGGTTTTGACAAAAACGGTGGATGGGGGAGGGGTGGGGGAAAGGAGAGAGACTACTACTTACAACATATCCATCTGGTGTCCAGCTGATGACATCCCACTTTATTGTGATGTTCCCATTGGGATCAAGTGCATCGAAGGCATCTAGAAGAAAACCAGAAATAAAAATGTGAAAATTGTAAAAAAGCACGCAGACATGCACAGAAACAGATCTACACTGATGTAGTAGGAAAGGGTGAAATGAATCACACATATCTGATCCAACATAAATAGTCTAACAAATTTAAATAGTCTAACTGTCCCTAGACTGTGTAAAGAGTTAAATCACTGTTCTATATATAACTTAAACTTTCAAGACCTAGCCTATATGACAGAATATGATCCTCAAAATGGATAGTTCTGAACTGGGTTCACCAGTTTATATTCAACCAGCCATTAGAATTGACCTATCAATACAGGTTCAGAGCCAAACTTAAACATCTTCGTTGATCTCGTCTTTAAGATAATGAAGAAGCATTAGATTAGTATTATATGAAACCATTATGAAAAGACAATTCAATTATCATAGCACATAAAGAAAACATTTAGCTTCCGATATAATCTTTAAGTATGAGCCAGAGTGAAAGGAAAACAGGATTGATCTAAATCCATTTTAGTAAGATTTATCACTATCCATTGTTGGGTTCAATCAACAGAAGCATTAAAGATCTAACTTTCAAGTTCAATTTTTCCTGCAAAATCCCAAATCAAGAACCAATTTGCCTTAATCCATATTTTGATTGGCTAGAAGCAGATCAATCTTTCGGTCCATCAAATCCCACAATAACAAATATGATGTAATACAACACATAAAAATCAAATCTTGATATTTCAAATCACAGGAAAACATCCTAAATCCTCCAAGAAAAGCCACCACCAACTCTCAGCATTACCAAATACTTCAAACCCAAAC